>NC_091963.1:49301774-49601774 GCF_031021105.1 Erythrolamprus reginae
CTGATTCAGACATTCCACTCTATTGAGCAGCTGTGCTATCAGTCCCCTCTACCACAAGATCCTGCAGGAGAGGGGCAATATGGATAACAGTGAGATCTGGCAGGATGAGACTTGTGAACCATAAACACAAAGCTTTTGCTGTGTCCCAGCATAACAGATATAGCGTCCTTGCTTACTTTTATAGGAACAGTAAAGTGACAGGTCAAAGTAGTTGTGATAATGATGGTCCGAACTGAAGAACTTACTTTGGAAAGAAGAAAGTGTGAATCAATTATTACACAACAGTCACACAAGAGCAGCAAGGTATCCAAAAAGAGAAGCCACCTTCTGGTGGGTGATTTAATTGTAAGGGATGAAAATTTAGGAAAGGATATGGATATTTTGAAAAGAGGTCAGGTGTCTGCCAGATGTTACTACCAGCAGCGACAAGATGCATATACTTAAGATAGTCAAGAATGCCAGCAAAGACTGTGATGCTGACGCTATTATACATCTTGGCACAAATGATCTGCCCCAAAAAGATGTACTTTCTATGCAGAATGATTTCCAGAACTTGGGGTATGAACTTAGTAATAGAGATTATAGGCTTATCTTTTCAGAAGTTTTACCATTTATAAGGAACAAAAAGGGAAAGGCCAGCATGTAGCAGAGTTTAATGTGTGGCTAAAGGAGTGGTGTAAAAGGGAAGGCTTTGGTTTTATTAGTCATGATGTCTGCAGCTGGTTCAATGAAAAACTGTACAAAAAGATGGAAAACATTTCCTTTAAATAAAGAAATTGACTTCGTATTAAATTCACAGATTTCCTGGATAAACATTTAAAATGAACAGCGGGGTCAGAGAATTAATTGATACAGAACATGTCTGTCCCCAGCAATCTAAAATTAATAGGGTTATCAGTGTATGCAACATAGATGTCAAGCAAAACCAAGCACCTAATAATAAGTGCCACACCATGTGCACTAATCAAACAGGTGGCAAGAAAGTAGGGGCAGTCAGGCACAACACAAGTTATGTAGACAGTAAACAGTAAACACAGGGTCAACCAAAATAGACTTAAATGTCTATACACAAATGCACAGTATGAGGAAAAACAGGGTGAATTAGAAATTCAAGTAAATGAGGGAAGATATGATATTGTTGCCATTAGGGAAATTTAGTGGGATGAAACTGACAAATGGAATATACAGTTAGAGGGATTTAAATTATTTAAATAAAATAGACCAAAAGAAGAAGTGGGGTTGCACTATGTATAAGAAATAACAACATCTCCACAGAAGTAGAGCACAACAATAATGAAAATGATCTTGAATGCATTTGGTCAATATTAAAGGGGAGGCGAAATTGCCATAGGTCTATACTATAGATCAGTGATGGCGAACCTATGGCATGGGTGCCACAGGTGGCATGCGGAGCCATATCTGCTGGCACACTAGCCGTTGCCCTACCTCAGTTCCAACATGCATGTGTGTGCTGGCCAGCTGACTTTTGGCTTACACAGAGGCTCTGAGAGGGCAATTTTGGCTTCCAGAGAGCCTCCAGGGGAATGGGAGAGGGCCTTTTTACCCTCCCCTGGCTCCAGAAAAGCTTTTGGAGTCTGGGGAGGGTGAAACACGAGACTACTGGGCCCACCAGAAGTTGGGAAACAGGCAGTGTCTGGCCTCCAGAGGGCCTTGTGGGGGGAGCTGTTTTCTCCCTCCTCAGGCATTGAATTATGGGTATGGGCATGCGCAATAGCACTCGCCCAGGCTCTCTTGGCACCCAGGGGAAAAAAGGTTCGTCATCACTGCTATAGACCTTCCCAACCAAACAGGGAAGTAGATGAACTTTTTCTAAAGTATGTAGGAAGCACATCACAATAGTAATGGGGGATTTTAACTACTGTGACATCAAGTGGGAGACAACAGGTTCCCAACAAACCTAGCAGACAACTTGGTTTCCTAAAAAGTAGGGAAGGGAACAAGAGAATTAGCTATATTGGACTTATTTCTCACTGACAGAGATGAAATAATAGAAGGTGTTGAAGCTACAGGAACCTTGGAGGCAAGTGAATTCTAATATCATGCAATATTGAAATTCAACAAATACAAGCAGTAAAACAAAGTCAAACTAGAGACTTGGACTTTAAGAAAGCTAATTTCAATAAATTTAGAGAGAGCTTGGGAAGGATTCCATGGATGAAAATCCTCAAGGGGAAAACAACTCAAGAAGCTTTGGAAATTTTGAAAAGTGAGATTATAAAAGCCCAGATTAGCACAATACCAGCGAAGAAGAAAAATAATAGCTCAAGATATAGAAGGATCTTGATAGACTTGAACATTGGGCGCTATCTAACAAAATGAAATTCAATAGTGCAAAAAGTAAGGTTCTAGGCAAGAAAAACAAAATGCACGGGTACAGTATATGTGGTACATTGCTCAACAATAGTAACTGTGAGAAGAACCTTGGAATCCTAGTGGACAACCATTTAAATATGAGCCAGCAGTGTGCAGCAGCTGACAAAAAACTCAACACAGTTCTAGGCTGCATTAACAGAGGGATAGAATTAAGATCACATGAACTGTTAATACCACTTTATAAGGTCACACTTAGAATACTGCATTCAGTTTTGGTCGCCACAATACAAAAAAGACATTGAGACTCTAGAAAAAGTGCAATGAGCAACAAAGATGATTAGGGGACTGGAGGCTAAAACATAGGAACTGGGTATGTCTAGTTTAATGAAAAGAAGGACTAGGGGAGACATGATAACAGTGTTACAATATCTTAGGGGTTGCTGCAAAGAAGAGGGAATCAAATTATTCTCCAAAGCACCAGAATGTAGAACAAGAAGCAATGACTGAAACTAATCAAGGAGAGAAGCAACTTAGAATTAAGGATAAATTTCCTGACAGTTAGAACAACTAATCAATGGAACAGCTTGCCTCCAGAAATTGTGAATGCTTTAACACTAAGTTTTAAAGAAAATGTTGGATAACCATTTGTCTGAAGTGGTGTAGGATTTTTTGCCTAAGCAGAGGGTTGGACTAGAAGAACTCCAAAGTCAACCCAAACCTTCTATTCTATACTGTAATTCTTAATTTATTACAATACAGGTTTAATCTCAGAAGTTCACAAATAAGAATTATTTGCACTGTATTAAGTTGTTAAAATTGTAAACTTAATTAAAATAAACTATAACTTCAAATTTAAAGATTTAAATATTTATTTTGAAAAAAATTCAACTTGATAGAAAATATGCATTCTCTCCATTGCATTTCTATTTATTTCCATACTATACTGCTCAAAAAAATAAAGGGAACACTCGAATAACACATCCTAGATCTGAATGAATGAAATATTCTCATTGAATACTTTGTTCTGTACAAAGTTGAATGTGCATAACAGCATGTGAAATTGATTGTCAATCAGTGTTGCTTTCTAAGTGGACAGTTTGATTTCACAGAAGTTTGATTTTCTTGGTGTTATATTGTATTGTTTTCCCTTTATCTTTTTGAGCAGTGTATATCAGCTAATTATAATATATATTGATATACAGTATATCTCCCAAATTACAATAGCACTTATATTCTGCTTCATAGTGCTTTTACACCCCTCTCTAAGCGGTTTATAGTTAGCATATTGCCCCCCCCCAAAATCTGGGTCCTCAATATTTCATTATAGCTCTTCAGCAAAGTTTGTACAATCTCACCTCCTTTCTACTGCACATTTTTAAATTTTATTTTAAGAAATATGTTTTCCAATATAAAGTGTAGTTTTGATTCTTTTCCACAAAAACTGATACAAAAACATGTTTTAGTATGAAAAACTGAAATTAATTCAGAGGTATGGAAAAAAGTTATCAAAGTGTGCTGCGTTAGTCTTCTGTTTCTCTTTCAACAGTAAAGTAATTTTATTATATTAGTGACACAATGAGGGACAAAGAT
The DNA here is from genome assembly GCF_031021105.1 of Erythrolamprus reginae. Taxonomy (NCBI): domain Eukaryota; kingdom Metazoa; phylum Chordata; class Lepidosauria; order Squamata; family Dipsadidae; genus Erythrolamprus; species Erythrolamprus reginae. Next base: position 49,305,699 of record NC_091963.1, read on the forward strand.
AAGCCAACTGTTTAGATTCTTCTCTTTTATGTTATGGCTTTGATCACTAACAATGCTGCGCGAACAGCCAACAGAAGGCTGACGTTTCATAAAATATGCAGTGATAAAAACTAATACTGTAGCATCTGGGAATGATATACAAAATGCAGAAATACACCTAATATCTGTGATCTTAAATAACAAGGGTTTTTTTTAAAAAAAAAAAACCCTAACTTGGATGCATGCGTATACTTGACATCAAGAGTTTTGATTTTTAAAAGGTTTCAAATATTAATTTCAAAAAATATAAGTCAATAATTTGCAACTGTTTTGCAAAGGCCAAAAGCAGACTTCTAAGCAAGATATTTCTTTACATTTAAATATTACCTACAGCTAACTATATAGTTCTCATACATTATCTTAACTTTTTCCAAATTTTTCTATCTCAAAAACTATAAATAGCACTTGTCAGAAAAACTTTGTAATTATTTTCTTACAGAATACTGTATATAAAATCCTTCCAAGAAACATCTCTAGTAAATCAAAAAGTATTTGTTAATTCAAAAAGGAAACAATGTTCTGAAATTCTTTTGCACTTAACAGCTGGAAAATATGGTGCTGTTTTAGTTAATGCTAAGTGGGAATCTACTCGTTTCATATATTTGCAAAAAAACCACCCAATTTGTTTATATTAGGATTTATTTGATAAGGCCAATTTTGCCTATAATATGTAGAGAAAATAATTGATGACCCATTCTTCCCATGTAAAGGAGCTTTCATAGAACTATTCGTGAAGATTTAAACAATATTTTCAAAATCTTAATCTTACTATAATTAATTTGGATTATTGCTCTTTTTGCTATAAAAGTTTGCTTATACAGTATATTGTTTCTTGAGCATTTTTTAAATGAATCCGAACAGTTTCACTCTGAGTGATTCAAAACATTATAGTGACCCACAATGTTTTTATCTAACCGGATCCTCTGAAGCGACAACGTATTTGTCAGGGACATAATTTTTCCCAAACAGAATCTCAGTTAGGCAATGTAGCTCATCACTTGAGTTTCCTTTCTCAGTTTCCTGTTGTCAAATAAAGCGTGGAAGGAGCTCAGCCAGGGTTATAAGAAGGTAAGGAGGCAATCTCTGGACATAGATAGAACCTCAACAAAAAATAATTTAAATTTAATAGGAATAGCATTTATTTATTTATTTGTTTGTTTGTTTGTTTATGTTTATTTGTTAATTTAATACCATCTTAAGTAATAATTTTCTATTTTCTCTCTTATTAAAAAATTTGGGAAGCCTTATGTTGTATGTACACCTCTGCTCTAAAGTAAGTCTGAGAAATCTAGTTCAAATATAAAGCTTATACAGGTTTATGCTAACAATCTTTCTATATATATTTATTCAAAATCAATGCCATGCAACATATTTTCAGATTGTACAAAAAGTATACTATTGAAATAGAAAATATTTGGACAACCTTACACATAAATGTTTTTAATTTAAAAGCTTTAAATCAATCTGTGTTTAAAAAACATTAAAAGTCAGTCTAATGACATTAAACATGAATTTTTTTTTACAATTCATGATTTATGCTGACAATAAAATCAGAAAGCAACAAGTGATTGGTCCTGCATTTTAAGTGATTCCATTCTCTAAGATTAATCTTATTGTTTGGCTAGAGATATATTACAACTCCCCTGAGGGCCCCAGACCAGTAAATCCTTAACTTGCTTCCTTGCTTATTTATTACCCATTTCAATCCAAGCTGACAATGGATAGAATACAACAAAATCCCACAGTATACATTACAAAATATTTCTTATTATAGAAATCAATAAAAACATAATTCATTAAAGGTATCATTTAATTAAGAAAAAAATTATGCTGGAACATAATTGGTTTAACTGTTTTAACAACATTATCCTGTTTAAAAATAAAGTAGGAACCATTACGTATTGCTCTTATGTGTTGTTCCACAAAAACAATGCTATCACTGAACCTTGGGATGGGGAACCCACAACAAGCATTTAGATTTTAAGTTGCAATTTTCAAGGTGAAGGTGAATATAAATAGAGTGGAAGGGTCATTGCTGACTTTCTACATTAGCTACTCAGAAGTGATAATTGGCAGAAGGATAAGGCTAATCACAATCACAATTTGCTCATGATTAGCCTTATCGTCTGCCAATTATCATTTCTGAACATTGCAACTTAAAATCTAATTCTTATTTTATTTTTTACCTCTGTTTCTCAATCTTATTTCTATTGATGTTTTAACTTTAGATTGTAGGTAGGCTGGCGGGAGAAAGTTTGGATACACAATTGGAAAATGACAAAATCAGTGTCTTTAAAAGAAAACCAAATTAAAATGTTCTACAGATGGCATCTCCCACCATATAGAATAGCAAAAAAGTTTCCCAAGACTTCCCCGTTATGTTGGAAATGCAAGAAAGAAATAGGGACCTACTACCACCAATGGTGGACATGTGGTAAAGCTAGAATGTATTGGAAAATGATAGAGAAAATGATAAAAGAAATAGTTATGCAAAATATAGAAATCACCCCGGAGTTTTGTCTATTAGGAATTACTAACCAGGTTTATAAGCAAGAAACTTTATATTTAATTATACATATTTTAACTGCGGCAAGAATCATGTTCGCGCAAAATTGGAAGGGGGAAAATATCCCCAAAGAAGAAGAAGTTATCACAAAAATACTAGACTGCGCAGAAATGGATATGATGACAAGACGCTTAAATGATCAAGAAGAAACAAAATTTTATGAAACATGGAACAAAGTTTATATATGGATAGACAAGAAAAAAATAACAGAAAATCAAAGTTAAAATATGTAAAGAAACAAATATGTATGTACTGGTTGAAATTTCCTTTTTTTTCTTTAAGAACAATATTAGAATTAGTTTATATATATAGTAGTAAGATGAGAAGAATATTTGATTTTATCTTAGTTAAAATCATTTGTTATTAGCCTTTTTTATTAGTTATTCTTTATTTACTAGTATTTAATTATGTACTCAATTATGTATTCTTTTTTCTGTATCTGCATTTATACTTTTGAGAGAAGCGGGGAAGATACATCCCCACACTCTATGTTTAATGTTTGTAAGTCTGTACGTCCTTTTATGAAAATTAATAAAAATTATTTTTTTTAAAAAAAGATTATAGGTAGGCTGGCACAGTCTGATACTTCTCAGAGTTTTTTTGGTAAACAAACTGAATAAAACTTTTCAACAAATAAACTCAGCAACAAGTACTTCTGAGTCATGTATGTATGTATGTATTGTCTGTATGTACTGTATGTATGTGTGTATGGATGTTTGTATTGTATTGTTCTTATATGTCGCTTACTCCAAAAAGGTATTCTCAAATTTATGCCAATCTATTAAGATCACTGCATCTTCTAAACCAATTCTAAGAATTTCAAGTCTTAAATAAATACATGTAGGGAAAAATATTTTCCACAATCCAAGGTAGTGTTGGAGACCATTAAAATCACTTGCCTATGTGAAGAAGCAAAATACTGAACAAGTCAACTAACAATTCTGAAACCTCTGCATGTATCCAAACAACTTTCTGCCCCAAGTCTGGTCAGTTAAAAAATTGAGGTTAACCTTTAATTTTTAATGTCACCTGCAGCCAGTGATTGCTTTTTCTAATGCAAGTGACAGATAAACAGAAAAACAATCCCAAGATGATTCACAAAGCACCGTACACCATAAGTGCATTTTTATTTTTATACCAACACAATTTCTCAAATGGATAACCAATGTTCCTACTAATTTACATTAGGAACTGAGTGAAGCATGAAAATTGTTCTGATGCACAGACACACTTTAATCTAGTGTATAGGGTGAAGAATTTTACCAAAACTCTAAGCAATACAAAATAAATTTAAGACTGAAGAACCTCATCACAGCATATGTTCCCGGCTAGTTAAATCTAACCCAAATTGGGGGCAAATCTCCAAAAATAAACCTAAAAGTAAAATGACTTTTAATGTAATATAACCCTCCCTCTCTTGCAAAAGAAAATGCAAAAACATATAGTGGTACTTCTATCTGCGAACGCCTATACTTAAGAACTTTTCTAGATACGAACCAAGTGTTTTTTGCCTCTTCTCACAAACTATTTTCCACTTACGAACCCGAGCCTCTGAAACTATAACCGGAAAAGGTGGTCACAGAAACTGGTCACGGAATGAATTAAGTTTGTAACTAAAGGTACCACTATATCACCTTGCCTTATCTTAGCATAGCACAACCTACTGCACGTGTCCCAGAAATAGCATGCAGAGCCCTCTCTGTGGGCATGGACATCGTCGCCAGCTGCTCTTTTGGTTTCCAGTGCATGCATGCATACCAGCCATCTGGTCATTGAATTTCCAGGGTTCCAGTATGCATGTTCCAGTTTGGACACTCGATGCCAAAAAGTTTTGCCATGACTCCTGTGTACCATTTCTTAATAACAACTTTTAAAGATAATTTAAAGATTATAACTGGGCCATATTAAATATACATTATTTTTAAAAGGTAGAACATTTTTACTCATGATTAAGCTACATTTCCAGCCTTGAACCTTAAAGTCCTCTTTTATATAGTATTTAGACCTCTTTCTGATCTTTACATGGAATAAATCAGCAGCCTAGAGATTTAGGATGTTGCTCTTAAAAGTCAGAATCAACTTGCACTTCCCCAAAATCCCAGAGGTGCCCATTTGTAATAAAGTCCATACGTATTTAGAAAACTGTCTATCCAAAGCATTCCACAGCTCTGCCACCAATATTTACGCAAGTCTCCTGGTGCAGAAAATATTGTTTATTCTCACCTCTAAGAAATGTTATTATATTTCGAATGGAAACCAGTGAACACATCTCAAAGTTGGTTACACTGAGCAAGTTATTAAAAAACATTTAAGTATTAGTCTTTATTATGTGAGAAGATTGTTTAATTTTTCAAGACAAAAATTAGATTACCATTGTTTGGTTAGCTATTCTGACTTCTACAATCTCTGGTGCAGATATAAAATAGTCTACAATTTTTCTTCATTATTGTTATTCACGAAACAAATAAAATAAAAAAGCAACAGCTTTCTTTATAAGTGCACATTTCTTTCTTTTTGTTAATGTTTGCAAGCACATTCACTATAACAAAGGGATAATCCTTTAATTTTAATTTTAAATTTTATATATTCCAAATATTTCGCAATCAACTACTGAATCTATTTTAACAATGAGAAATCTCCAAGAAATTCAAAGTCTATCCTCTAATTGATGATGAAGAATAGTCTATATATATGTATGAGATGATACACTACTCTAAGCAGAGTCAAAACTAGATTCCAAGAGTGAATACATTCAGAGGACATTTATCAAAAACTTTTAAATACAACTATAAATGTTGAAAAAGAAAAGAAATAATTACTAGGAATTCATGAACAATAGCTAAGTGCAAATTGTTCTGTAATCAGATGATCAACTGTCAGTTATTGGTACATGAAAGCTAAGACCAACCCCAACAATTAATTATAAAATGTGTTTAATGATGTAATATCAAAGGATCTAAAACAGCTTGATTATATAGAAATATTGTGGCTTTTAAATATAATTATGCAAGAAAAGGGGTGTTGCTCTTACTTGTCACACCCTTTCTCATGGCGATCTGAGGGAGAGTCCAAGATAGCAGTTCTAGTCCTCTAGCTCTATGACTGAGTTGAATTTTTGAGGACTGCCTCCCTATCAACAGTCTCCAGTTCAAAATGAAGGCGACGCGATATTGCAGGCACTCCAGGAATCAGTTCCTCTAGGAATATTCATGTCCATGTCCAGCACCACGATCCAGCAAATGTCACTCAAAATCAAACATAAACCCTCAACCGGGGTCAGGAACAAAGAACCACCAGGAAAGTCTGGACTCTCACTCAGATCACCATGAGAAAGGACTTACCAAGTAAGACCAACACCCCTTTTCCATGGCATTCTTGGGAGAGTCCAGCGGGCATGCATTTGGTCCTGAGCCACCCCCACTCCCCGTCTTTACACACTCTCTGCAGGCCCTTCTACCGAAGACTACCTCCGCAGATGCCAATCTGAACAGGAGGGCCACATTATTATTTTTATTATTATTATTATTTATTAGATTTGTATGCCACCCCTCTCCGTAGACTCGGGGAAGCTTACAGCAATGATAAAAACAATACATAATGACAAATCTAATAGTTAGAATCTAAAATAACAATAATACATTTAAAAAGTCTAAAAAACAAGAAACCCCAATATATATATATATATATAAAAACAAAAAACAACAACATACCTACCTACAGTCATATCATACACAAAGAACTACATAGACAGGGGGAGATGTTTCAGTTCCCCCACGCCTGATGACAGAGGTGGGTTTTAAGGAGTTTATGAAAGGCAAGGAGGGTGGGGGCACTTCTAATCTCTGGAGCTGATTCCAGAGGGTCGGAACCGCCACAGAGAAGGCTCTTCCTCTGGGTCCCGCCAAATGACATTGTTTAGTTGACGGGACCTGGAGGAGACCAACTCTGTGGGACCTAACCGGTCGCTGGAATTCGTGCGTCAGAAGGCGGTCTCATAGATACCCTGGTCCGGTGCCATGAAGGGCTTTATAGGTGATGACCAACACTTTAAATTGTGACTGGAAACTGATCGGCAACCAATGCAGACTGCGGAGTGTTGGAGTAACATGGGCATATTTTGGAAAGCCCATGATTGCTCTCGCAGCTGCATTCTGCACAATCTGAAGTTTCCGAACACTCTTCAAAGGTAGCCCCATGTAAAGAGCGTTACAGTAGTCGAGCCTCGAGGTGATGAGGGCATGAGTGACTGTGAGCAGTGACTCCCGGTCCAAATAGGACCGCAACTGGTGCATCAGGCGAACCTGGGCAAACGCCGTCCTCGCCACAGCTGAAAGATGTTTCTCTAATGTGAGCTGTGGATCAAGGAGGACGCCCAAGTTGCGGACCCTCTCCGAGGGGGTCAATAATTCCCCCCCCAAGATGATGGACGGACAGATGGAATTGTCCTTGGGAGGCAAAACCCATAGCCACTCCGTCTTATCAGGGTTGAGTTTGAGTCTATTGACACCCATCCAGGCCCCAACAGCCTCCAGACACCGGCACCAATGTTCCCTCTAATTTTTTTTCGGTGTGGGTGGAAAAGTATAGTGTCTGAGCGGCAGTCCCTTTGGGACTGGGCGACATAGAAGTATAAATAAATGAATGAATGAATGAATGAATGAATGAATGAATAAATAAATAAATAAGAAAAAATTCCCTTCTTTTTTATTAAAAGAAATTAATAATAAAACAAAACCAAAATCTATTACTATTATTACTACCTTCTCCTCTTTTTCCATCCCTGTATCCTCCCCCCTGGTGTGTGTGGGGTGTGTGTGTGTGTGTGTGTGTGTGAACTCTTGAACCATTTCCAATAACAGGTGAGCTATTGGAAATGATTCAAGAGTTCACACACACACAAACGGCTGGTTTTTTTTCCTCTGTTATTATTTGGGTGCCTTTTACCATATGCTTTAAATCAAGAGTCATTTCTCTCTCTTTCTCTCTCCCCCTCTTGCTCTCTCTCTCTCTTTTTCTCACTTTCTCTCTCCTTTCTATGTCACTCTGTCTGTTGCTCTCTCTCTCTCTCTCTTTTGTTTTCTTTCTCCCTCTCTCTCTATTGCTTTCTTTCTCTCTCACTCTTTCTCTCTCTTGCTTTCTTTCTCGTTCTCTCTCTTGCTATCTCTTTCCCCCCCTTTCTCTCTCTCTCTCTTTCTCACTTACTTTCTCTCTCCCTCTCTCTCTGTCAGCGAGGGGGCTGCGAGAGCACTTTCTCCGAGCGCTTTGGGAATGCCTGCCCTGCCTCTACTGCAGCCCTCTTGCTGAAAGTCCGAGACGAAAGCGCTCCCAGTGAGGGGGCTGCGAGAGGGGTGGGGTGGGCATTCCTGAAGCGCATGGAGAAAACCCTCTCTCGCAGCCCGCTGGCTGGGAGCACGGATGAGAAGGAGAAGCCGCAGCCACAGCTGCGGGAGAAGTCGCGCCCCAAGGCAGGAGGCGGAGGAGAGGGGGCGGATCGGGCGGGTGGCAGCGCTGAGAGGCCAGGGGTGCAAGGGGGGGCCGAGGTACCGTGGGGAGGCAGGGGCGCCCGCGGCTCCCTTTCCTTCTACTGAGGCACCTCCCTGCCCCCGCAGCCCCCTGCGGGCTGGCAGGGGGATGGGGAGCGTGCACACATGGAAAAGGGTGCGCGGGGGTTATTTTGGGGCACCCATGCGCATGGGTGCAGCCTATGGGGAACAGTGACCGGCACATCGCTTCCACTGCTTCGTTGACTGGACATGGGGTGGAGATGTAAAGCTGGGTATCATCGGTGTACTGATGATACCTCACCCCATGCCCTTCTATGATCTCACCCAGCGGTTTCATGTAGATGTTAAATAGCAGGGGGGAGAGGACTGACCCTTGAGTCACCCCACAAGGGAGAGACCTCGGGATCAACCTCTGACCCCCCACTAACACCGACTGCGACCGACCGGAGAGGTAGGAGGAGAACCACTGAAGAACAGTGCCTCCCACTCACAACCCCTCCAGCCGGCGCAGAAGGATACCATGGTCGATGGTATCGAAAGCCGCTGAGAGGTCAAGGAGCACCAGGACAGAGGATAAACCCCTGTCCCGGGCCCGCCAGAGATCATCCATCAATACTGAAAATGGCAGCCGGCATAGCAGAACCTCAGGAATTTCCCGAGGGCTGGGTGAATCAGGACATTGGTCAGCACCACTGTCGAGGGACTAGGTCCCTTTTGGGATGATATGAAGGTCTGCTTGGCATCCTTGAGACAAGGGGCCCTCAGGAGACTGTTGCCATCCAGAAGAGTCAGATGGTTGGTGAGAAAGCAGCTGTGTTCTTTGGCATATTTCTTGGCCTGACCAAATTCCTTGTGAAGAGCTGTTGAGCAGCCCTTTTGTCTACTCTAGAGGCCATCTTATGAGCCCTGGACTTCACCTTTATTTTTGCTGCAGCCATACAGCTGACAGATCTCTGTTTGATGGTGGCTCTACCTGGTCCATTGGACAATTGAGGGGACCAAGCACTCTCTGCCAAGGGGCCACATGCTGTGCCCCTATCTTCCAGAGAAATTGGCTGGACAGACACCCTTGCAAGCACCATTACCAGCTCAGCATTGTAAGTACCCATCACAATAATGGTGTGGAACGGGCCTTGATCTTGCAGGGATAGCCTCAATTCCTGAGGCTATCCCTGCAGGATCAAGGCCCGTTCCACACAATTATTGCAGTGGGCTGGCAGCGTACTAGCAAGAAGGGGAGACAACCTATCTTGACCGTGAGCACTGGCCTCTTTGATAGAATGGCAGTCTTATGCAAAACGCTGCTGCCATGGTGATCAAAAACCAATGGAGCATGGTGCAGACAGGCAGAGGCTCCTCTCTTACACTCATTCTGGGGCCATCAGAGGAATTGACACCAGGGGGCTCTGAGCTGCTAGTTAAAACAAGTCAGACTTATATTGTGATGCTGCTGCTGCAGCTCCCTGGCAGAAAGCATGCCCAAGTCATAGGCAGGGACCCCTGGTCTCACTATCAGGCAATAGGAGGCCACTAATGTCAATGACAATGCCCTCTTGAGCCCTGGTGAGATGCCTCTCAAAGCTGTGATCCACCCAGGCAGAGAGACAAGAGGAATAGTTCAAGCAATTAATGCAAAGCAGATCATATAAAATGGCCACCACAGGCCTCAAAGAGGCATTATATGCCAAGATGGCCACCCCCTCCAAACTGCAATCCATAAGCGGAGAGCCAAGGGGATGTGGCCAGGTTTAGAGTCCAGCTGGGCAATCTATTACCAACAATATTGGCTGGAGCCCAATAAAGCTCCCAACTGATTAGAAATGGTTGATATGGGAATGGCAGATTCACATCAAAAAATGGCTGCTCTCTTGAAACTACCAACCGCCTAGGGTGAGGAGCCAAGGAAACACGGCTAACAGATCACCAACTATCCAGGAAAGGGCAAGAGACTGTCCAAGTACTTCAATCACTGACAACAGACTTGACTTTTTCCTTTTCGTCATTGCTGTGCCACTCATTCAGTCCTCGTTTGAGCCAAGGGGCCACGGCCAGACACACACACACACACACACACACACACACACACACACACACAAAGCACAGAAGAGGTGGTGGGGAAACTAATCCAGCTAGCACAATCTTGATTTTCATGGCATTTTACTAAAGAACAGGTCATAGTACAGTAATACCTCATGATACGAACTTAATTGGTGCAAGGAGGAGGTTCGTATGACGAAAGGTTCGTAAGACGAAACATTGTTTCCCATAGGAAACAATGTAAAGTCAATTAATCCGTGCAACCAAAAAACCCCCGCAAAAAAACGGCTTTCGGCGACTGCTGGGAAGCCGCGCGGCTGTTTTAAAAGGTGACAGCCAGCCTGGGGGGCTTCCCAGCAGCCACCCGAACCGAACCCGGGGTTCAGAAAATTTTTGCCTCTTCTTACGAACTTTTTTCGAGTTACAAACCAGTGTTCGGGAGGCTGCTGGGAAGCTGCCGGGTTCGGGGTTCGGGGGGTGCTGGGAAGCCCCCCAGGCCGGCTGCGACCTTTTAAAACAGCCGTGCCGCTTCCCAGCTGTCTCCTGAAGCCGAACGCCAAAGCCGAACTTCCGCGTTCGGCTTCGGGAGACAGCTGGGAAGCGGTGCAGCTGTTTTAAAAGGTGACAGCCGAGCTGGGGGGCTTCCCAGCAACCTCCCGAACCGAACCCGGGGTTCAGAAAAATTTTGCCTCTTCTTACGAACTTTGTTCGAGTTACGAACCGGCGTTCGGGAGGCTGCTGGGAAGCTGCCGGGTTCGGGGTTCGGGGGGTGCTGGGAAGCCCCCCAGGCCGGCTGCGACCTTTTAAAACAGCCGTGCCGCTTCCCAGCTGTCTCCTGAAGCCGAACGCCAAAGCCGAACTTCCGCGTTCGGCTTCGGGAGACAGCTGGGAAGCGGTGCAGCTGTTTTAAAAGGTGACAGCCGAGCTGGGGGGCTTCCCAGCAACCTCCCGAACCGAACCCGGGGTTCAGAAAAATTTTGCCTCTTCTTACGAACTTTGTTCGAGTTACGAACCGGCGTTCGGGAGGCTTCTGGGAAGCCCCGCTGCCCGGCTGTCACCTTTTAAAACAGCCGCGCGGCTTCCCAGCAGTCTCCGAACGCCGGTTCGTAACTCGAAAAAAGTTCGTAAGAAGAGGCAAATTTTTTCTGAACCCCGGTTTCATATCACGAGTTGTTCGTAAGACGAGGGGTTCATATCTTGAGGTACCACTGTATATCAAGAATTATTACCATTTCCTTGCTATTGTTATGGACAACTATTTCAATTTACTGTAAGTAGAAAATGTTTTACAGTTCTATATCACATATCACGTGGTTTATTTTAATACCTTCATGATGGCACATTTCCATTAAATTTTCATAAGCTAGATTTTTTTTCCCTATGGCAATACATACAATTCAGTTTTTGAGCAAATTATTATATACGTGACAGAATGGAGATCCAAAACATGAAATATACATGAATTATTTACTTATTCCTTTTTGAAAGAAAAAACGTCAATCTATAAGTAAGAGATTTCAAGAATATTTCTAAAGGTTTCAAAAATTGCCTTATTTATGAAAACTTTATTCCTTATGTCAATTTATTTCATTAAATATTGCAGATGAGCATTAAGGTCAAATAGTGTCAACCAATTATTGTTGTGAGCAAAGTCCTATTCAAAATAAACATCACAGATACTAAATTATTTCAATAGGCTGCTTGAGCATTGTTTATCCAAAGTTTCTTTCAATTATAGAAGTATATTTTAAGATTTCAGGAATAAAAAATTACCACAGCATTTAACTGAGCTTTGTTAATGCCTCATACAACCATAGTCCTGACAGCTTATTCAAATGTATTTCTTTTAACAAATATTAATCACCTATAATAAGAAAGTCCTTTTAATACATTTCATTTTCTGAAATACTGTATACAAATTTTAATTAGATAAAGTAAGGTGTAAGCATGTGAGGAATGCTCATTTTTCCCCATGTATAAATTGCACATGGTTTGAAAATACTGTTAAATACTGTAAATACTGTGAAAAAATTGAGGATTTTATTATAAACATCCAAGACTAAATAAAAATATGAATGTTTTTACTCTTTGCAAGTGGCACTATGTTGCAGTTGACAGATAGGAAAAATCTTCAAATGTCCATTCAAGATAGGAAGTTTATTATTCTTAAATGAGCTTGAGCTTTTCAACCAAGACAGCTACATTTAAAAAAAAAAAGAAACACAACCCATAAACTACTTTAAGCTGCTTAGAGGTACGAAATAAATAAATGTACTTGATCAATCAATTAAAAGTTCATTATTTCTTTTTAGTAAAACAATCTCCTTAATTTAACCCTCCTGTTAAATTTTAAATTATGCCAATTTCAACTCCTCATATATAACCACCGTCCCCCACTACAACTGGCACTCTCTACCCACTCTGGCAGAGGCCGCGTAGGGCAGGTCCGATTAGTAAAGTAATTCTGCACTGTGAAGTTCAGATGACAGGCTTTCTCTGCTGTGGCTCTGCCCCTTTGAAACATCTTATGTTCTGATTTTCCTCTCACCATTCTGCCTTCTGGCCTAAAGACTGGCTGTAACTGATAGCTTGGGGACCCAACACTGGAGATGGACGATGAATTAAGAGGCAACCCCACTTCCCTGCCATACTTCATGGTCTCTCCCTACTTATTTTTGACAATTATTCTATTTTTGATTGTAATTTCCAATGTTTATCTTTTATGTTTTTAATGCTGTAAGCTGGGCAGATGTGGAAAATACATATTAAAATAAATAAATAAATAAATCATATGCTTTTAAAGTAATTTTCCCTTGTAAAATATTTAAAGCTATTTACTATATAAATTATGTGAAGGGGGGGGTGTCTCCCCGTGGACCAGAGATAATCTAAAAAAGTTCTTCAACCCTGCTATCTTTCCTGGTTAAGTTTAAATCTGCGGAGCGGGGCCAATGGTCGCGACGCCAAGGGGCTCCCTCGTTCTCATGAAGGAAGCCCTAAATCCCCACTGTCTGGGGGTCCCGGTTCTTCTGAACTGGGCCCAATCCTCCCTGCAAGGGAGGTGATGTAGGGGGCGCTACCAGGGATCTGATTGGGGGCCGGCATGTCCCACCAGACGAACCGGTTTAGTCTTGCACTGGTGATGGGATGATTAGCTTCAATGATTAATGTAAACATTAAGATTTTAATTGAGTTGCATATGTAATAATGTACAACTAAGTTATTTTTAAGATTCATAAAACTAATTTGGTGGGAAAAATTTTGGAATAATGAAATAATATCAAAAACGAAATTGAAAATGGTTAGGCTTGGTAGGATGATTAATATTAATGATTAATTTGATTGATATTATTGTTGGTTCAAATATTTGGAGGAGAGGGATGGTGAAGAAGAAGGGAAAAGAAAATTACCGTAAGAACGAACTTTATAGCTAAAGGTTTTTACTAGTAATAAACAAAGATTATGGAATTATATAAGTAGATGAACTATGATATAGATTGCAAAAAGAAAAGGCATGGAAATAGAAAACATTCTAAATGATATTTGTTGATACCCATTTGTTAAAGAAAAGGGAATAATGATAATTAGAAATACTGGTTATATAATTTAACTTAATGATTTTTTCTCTTTTTTTAGAAACATAGAAACAAAGAAGACTGACGGCAGAAAAAGACCTCATGATCCATCTAGTCTGCCCTTATACTATTTTCTGTATTTTATCGTAGGATGGATATATGTTTATCCCAGGCATGTTTAAATTCAGTTACTGTGGATTTATCTACAACGTCTGCTGGAAGTTTGTTCCAAGGATCTACTACTCTTTCAGTAAAATAATATTTTCTCATGTTGCTTTTGATCTTTCCCCCAACTAACTTCAGATTGTGTCCCCTTGTTCTTGTGTTCACTTTCCTATTAAAAACATTTCCCCCCTGGACCTTATTTAACCCTTTAACATATTTAAATGTTTCAATCATGTCCCCCCTTTTCCTTCTGTCCTCCAGACTATACAGTTTGAGTTCATTAAGTCTTTCCTGATACGTTTTATGCTTAAGACCTTCCACCATTCTTGTAGCCCGTCTTTGGACCCGTTCAATTTTGTCAATATCTTTTTGTAGGTGAGGTCTCCAGAACTGAACACAGTATTCCAAATGTGGTCTCACCAGCACTCTATATAGCGGGATCATAATCTCCCTCTTCCTGCTTGTTATACCTCTAGCTATGCAGCCAAGCATCCTACTTGCTTTCCCTACCACCTGACTGCACTGTTCACCCATTTTGAGACTGTCAGAAATCACTACACCTAAATCCTTTGAAGTTTTTGTTAACACAGAACTGCCAATACAATACTCAGATTGAGGATTCCTTTTCCCCAAGTGTATTATTTTACATTTGGAAACATTAAACTGCAGTTTCCATTGCTTTGACCATTTATCTAGTAAAGCTAAATCATTTACCATATTACAGATGCCTCTAGGAATATCAACCCTATTGCAACGCCTCCAGGAATATCAACCCTATTTTAGAATGGAGTATGATGATTCTATTGGATTTAAAGTGTTATAATTAGAGTAGGGCAGATGACTCCACTGGGTATACAGTGACTCTCTTTTTCTTTTAGAATAGGGTATGATGATAGATTGAAAATGTTATAATCACAGTAGGGAAGATGATTTCACTGGAATTATAGTGACGTTTTTTCTAGAATAGGATAGGATGATTCTACTGGATTGAAAGTGTTATGGATTGAAAGTGTTACAACTAGAGTAGGGTATGATGAGTGTATGGAGTATTCAGTGATGTTTTTGTTCTTCCTTTTTCAATTTTTTTCCCCATTTTCTTTCCTTGTTATTTTTAAATTTTCTTTAATTCTTATTTTTTATTTTGTATTTTTACCCGTTAAAGGGAATTATTTTTAATTAGGCTTTTTAATTTGGTTTACTAATTTGGTGATATTTGAGACATACTATTTGGTGGATTTCTCTTGCTGCCCCCCTTATATATTTTTAAACTATTTTTTAGCAAGGGTTGGATTTAATTCAAATACTGTTGGAGGTAATTACAAATTTTTGCTCCTTTTCTTTTTTTTTTCTTTTTTTTTCATTTTAAAGGGCATTTATTATGGAAGAGGGTTTAAAATATACATGAAAACTGATATGGAGGAGATTTTGAGAAAATTGAAGCATTATGGCCTAATTAATTAGATGTGATTAAGAATAGTAACAGCCTAAAATGTATATTGGTTAACAGTTTTTTTGTTATTATATAAGGAATTGGAGTACAGTGTTCCCTCGATTTTCGCGGGTTCGAACTTTGCGAAAAGTCTATACCACGGTTTTTCAAAAATATTAATTAAAAAACATTTTGTGGGTTTTTTCCCTATACCACGGTTTTTCCCTCCCGATGACATCATATGTCATCGCCAAACTTTCATTTGACTTTAATAAATATATTTTTTAATAAACGTTAATAAATAAACATGATGAGTAATGATCTAAATGGTTGCTAAGGGAATGGGAAATTGCACTTTAGGGGTTTAAAGTGTTAAGGGAAGGCTTGTGATACTGTTCATAGCCAAAAATATGTATTTACTTCCACATCTCTACTTCGTGGAAATTCGACTTTCGCGGGCAGTCTCGGAACACATCCCCTGCGAAAATCGAGGGAACACTGTAATTATTTTTGTTCAGATGTCAAATGTTAAGGAGGTAGCATTGGGCTATATATACCGAAATTGTAAAAATGATACATTATAATATAACTTAAAATTAATGGTATTTTCTTTTTTCTGTACATGTGATTGGAGAAGAAAAATAAAAAAATTCTTTACCCACTCACCCCAAAAAAAGTGCTTACAGGCCTGAGTCATTCTTTTGAAATAGAATTTCCCCCCCTCAATTTAGGATCAAACATAAGCAAACAGGAAAGTGGTAAAAATACTTAACACTTCTTCCAATGACCCAAAAATAAACTAGGCCATAAAGCATTTCAAGGTACAGGAGTACATTCATTTCTGTCATCTTAGTTTGGAATAACTTAAATGAGAGTGATGTATAAATGTATACAATATATTCTCTACATACCAGGGGTGGATTCCTCTCAGTTCGGACTTGATCACCCAAACTGGTAGCAACTAGATCGACTGATACCAGTCCATGCAAATGTTTTACTGTTTTGAAGGTTTTTCCTGTTCTGTTGCTTGTAAAAGGGCCCTCCAGCTTACCCCTGGATTTAAACTAACCTTTATTCTGTCGCCCGAAGCACAACTGATCAGCTCCTCAGTTGTATTTTGGGCTGATTCCAGCTACTGAGCATATGCAAAAGCCAAACTGTATGAGGGAATGTGCACGCAGACTGGCACAAAATGTTGCAATGTGAACCAGTGGCGAAGGTAAGTGAAATCCGCTCCTGCTACATATTCACCTAAAAACTAAAGGAAACTGATAAGTAAAAACTGGCAATTATACCATGTTTCTTAACTAAAGGATTATTCAAACTGAATCAGAATCTATGTTACTTCTAAAATATAGTCATATACATCAATATAAACTTATTCATATTTTTTCACTAAAATAAGGGGTAGTAATAAAGGCATTTATAACAAACATTTTATATGATATAGAACTTTCACTTGATCTCAGAATTGAAAGTAGCATGTAGAAGAAAACAGAAGAAGCTTACCAACAATTAGCTAATATTTCCATACAGAAAATTTATTTATTATTTTAACACATACATGGAAACATACATTTGTGAGATAATATAAAAACAATCAAAAAGACTTTTTTCAGATAAAAAAAATGAAGCCATTGCTAGATGAGAATAGTAAGACAGATGATAAAGAATTCCTTAACTCCAATTTTGCCTCAATCTTCTCACAATATGTTTAAATAGACCAAGTAAAACAACTGACAAAAAATGTATATGGTATTCAAGAATCCCCAAAGACATTGCTAGAGAAACTATGATTACTAAGATGTGAAGCTAAAAGGAACTAAGATATTATCTCGAGAGCCCTTTATAGTGTCTTTGAAAAATCATGACAGGGATAGCACCAGAAAACAGAAAAGAGCATTATCCGTTGTCTTCCTTACCTGAACAGTAATTCTTAGGAGGCCAGAGATAGCAGTCAGCATGGGTTGACACCGTCCATCAACCAATCAGGACTGAGCTCATTTTACTAAAGATTCAACTCTGTCAATCACTCTCTGCTTTTTTGTGAAGAACAAGGCATGGGCTCACTGTGTAGTCAACAATTAAAGAAGATTGACAGACAAGTAAAAAACAGAAACCAGAACTGATCTTTACCCCCCTATAGAAAAAGGAAATAAGCACCAACAGACATATCTCAATTACTCAGGAAATAGAGGAGGGTCTGACTGCTGTTTCCGGCTTCCTGAGAATTACAGTTCAGGTAAGGAAGACAACGGATAATTGTCCATGGAGGACGGAGACAGCAATCAACATGGGACCTGCTAATGCCTATGTCCCACGGGGAGGGAATACCTAGATAGCTGACACTGTCACAGGGAGCACCTGCTGCAGCACCCTCCTGCCCAAGGCAGCATCAGAAAAGGCAAAAGTATCGATTTTGTAATGCCTTATGAAGGTGGTTGGTGAAGACCAGGTAGCAGCTCTTCACACCTTCTCCAGAGAGGCCTGTGTGAACCAAGCAGCTAAAACCACTGCGCTCCTTGGTGGAGTGAACCATGCTGCTCTGGGGCCGAGGGGCAGAGAACAAATCATAAGATAACTGCTCTAATCCACCTGCCTATGGTGGTCGAGGAAACCTTCCCACCCATTGAAGCAGGGAAATAAAAAATGAAAAGGGCCTCTGATTTCTGCCATCCCTCCATGCACTTCAGGTAGATATGAAGCACGTGCCTCACATCTAAGGGGTGCCACTTCCGCTCCAGAAGATGAACTGGTCGGGAACAAAAGGAGGGAAGAGAGAGCTCCTGGGCTCTGTAGTACTAGGAATTGATCTTGGGTAGAAAGGTAGAGTCCAATCTAAGTACAGTGGAACCTCGGTTAGTGAACACCTGGATTAGTGAACAATTAAGCTAGTGACCAAAAATTTTGCTAAAAATTTGCACCAATTAGTGAACAAAATTTTGGATTGTGAACAGCTGACGTCACCCCCACACATGGGGTTGGAGGTGGATAATGACGATGTTGAAGAGCTTGTGAAGGGGCATAGTAACAAACTCACCACTGAAGAGTTGCAACATGTTCAAACTGAGCAAGAAAAGAATTTTGCTGAAGAAATGTCTTCAGAGGGTGGGGGAGGAAGGGAAGGAAGAATTCCCAAGTTCAGTGATTAAAGAAATGTGTTGAAAGTGAAGGGAATTGCAATTGTTTGTAGAAAAATGTTTCCCTAAGTGCGGTAGGCAACAGGACCCTACACATGTTCAATGGTAATGTGATGTCGTATTACCATAAAGTGTTACAAAAAAGGCAGAAGCAACAGACACTGGACAAGTTTTTTCTTTCAATCTCAAAGCGACAGAGAAGGGAAGTCACCTCTGAATTCACAATGCCAGTTGTTCTCATGGAGGGGGATTCCCCCTCCAAGTAGTAATTCCATCCCTTCTACCCCACACCTCCATCCACTCACTCACATTGCAGTCAAAAAGGTAAGTTTTCTTATATTTAGTTAAATGTTTTCTTTAATATTTTATGTTTATTTAACTCTTTATGTGCTGTATTATAAATGTTCTCATTAAAAAAACATACCTATAACCTGTAACACTTATACAGTATATTAGCGAGTAAACAGGGGCTGGGAACCAATTATTTCCATTTCCTGTATTTCTTATGGGGAAAATTATTTTGGATAGTGAACATTTCAGATTGGAACCAGCTTTTTGGAACAGATTGTGTTCACTAACCGAGGTTTCACTGTACTACCTTGTCTGGAAAAAAGAGACAGAGGTCCTTATGGGCCCACAGTGCTGCAATTTCCGAAATTCTCCTGGCTGAGGTGATAGCTACCAGGAACGTTACCTTCTGGGTAAGGTAGCAGGTAGAGCAGTCTCGGAGTGGCTCATAGGGAGCCTTTGTCAAGGAGTCCAGAACCTTGGTTAAGTCCCATGTGGGAAACCAGTCTACCAATGGAGGACTGCAGAGGGAAACCCCTTGCAAAAGTCTTTTAATGAGGGGGTGCTGAGATAAGGAAAACAGGTCTGCACTGAAGACAAGATGGCTACTGAAGACCAGATGGGTACTTGGCATTTAAGAATGTTGGTAGCCAAACCTTTGTCAAACCCCTCTCTGAGGAACCCCAACATCTGATCCACCATCAAGTCCGAAAGGGAGCACTGAACTTTCTTGCACCACTTACAGAAGTTGTGCCAGGTAGATGCGTAGATTTGTTGCCATATGTTGTCAAGGATCAGTTCCATTGCTCCTGAAGGCACCTGGCGGTTGATCAACATGAGTCGTTCAAGTACCAGGCAGTCAGTTTCATTCAGTGGGGATCTGAGCAAAGTGAACAACATGGGAAGATGCCAAGTAGGGGAGGCAGATAATGTCACAAGGTCTGCAAATCAGGCCCTGCATGACCAATACAGAGCCATTAGGACCAGCTCTGCCCCCTGATCGATTAGTTTGTGGACCACCCTGAAAATCAGGGCGAGAGGCGGAAAGGAAGAGCCCTTCCAGCCAATGTGAACAGAGGCCATCCCTCCCCTCCACTTCCTGGCAGCAAAACCTGGAGAAGAAATGGGGCCGCTGGCTGTTCTGCTTGGTGGCAAAAAGGTCCACTTGAGACTGACCAAAACGATCACAGATTTGCTGAAAGATGTTGGGGTGCAACCTCCACTCCGTCTGGTCTATTGTGGAGCAGCTCAGCCAGTCCGCCTTGTTATTGTTCTCCCCCACTGAGATGGAGAGAAGATGACTATCTGTGCAGTTGTAGAGGACCCTGGCCTCCTCCATGAGTGCAGGTGAATGGGTGCCACCCTGTCTGTTGATAAGAGCCTTGGCTGTGGTGTTGTTGGTGAGGACTAAGATGTGCTTTCCCACTGTCAGTCAACTCAGCTCTTGGAGGGCCAGGCAAACCACACATAGCTCCAGTATATTGATGGGGAGGGAGGCTTCCTGCTCCGACCAAAGTCCTTAAGCCACCATTGAATGGATGTGTGCTCCCCATCCCTAGAGACTGGCATCTGTGGTAAGGACCAGGCGGGACAGCTTGATGAAGCAGGAGGCTTGACTCAAGGTCACCGGAGACCACTAGAGGAGAGAGTGGTGGACAGCATGGGGAAGGAAAACCCTTGTAGGGGAACAGCCTCAGCCCTCCTTCTGGAAAGGTAAGGGGAATCATTGCAAGCCCCAGGAGTATAGGCGTGCCCATGGAACAATATTGATGGTCAAAATAAATTTTCCCAAGATCATAGAAAGCAGGCATAAGGGAACTTGTATTGACCCAGACAAGAGGAATTTAGATCCACAATACCAGCCTGACGCTCCTGAGATAAGAACATCCTACACTCCAGGGAGTCGATAATAGCCCCTAGGTGAGTAATACAAGTGGATTAGTCTCAGCAAGAAGGTTGACCACACGTCCTGCCTTGTTGAGGATTGAGCAAAACAGTGGAGAGAGATTGACAGTTGAATCTTTAGTAAAATGGGCTCAGTCCTGATTGGTTGATGGACAGGGTCAACCCGCAAAGACTGCTGTCTCTGCCCTCCATGGAGAATGTTTTGTTTCTAACTTCAATAAGAGTGAAAAAGATCTACATAAACATTAATAGCTTGATATCATTATTGGGCAAAATTCTGGAATAAAATACAAATAATCAGCTTATAAGCATTTAGAAAATTATGAAGGAACTCATCATACATTTACCCGAATAAATTGTGGCTAACTAAACTGATCTCCTTTATGATAACATGGTCAGTTATCAAATCACAGGATGTGATAGATATAATGTACTCTGCATTGAGCAAAGTATTCAACCAGGTATCCTAGAAGATTCTAACAGGAAATATGGCAAAAGTTTGCATGAGTTGCTCAGTTTACTTTCACTAACAAATACATTTCCCCAGGGAAAAAAGAACTGCCAAAGATATATGTCCATTCTACTTCATTATAAGGCTCACTTAGCCCAAAAAGAATTTCACAAGAAGTAAACCAAGAGTACTTATATGAATATAAGAAATAGAAACATTTCTATCACCTTTTTAAGATTCCTTAATACCTCCATTGTCATGGAAGAATACTTAATGTCCATCTCAGGGGTGAAATGCAGCCGGCTCTATCTGGCTCGTGTGTGGCTCGTGTGTGCTGGTGGCACTGCACCTCCCCCTGCACCTCTATCATCTGCATGTGCAGATGATAGAGTATGCGCAAGTGAAGCACACACTAGTGAGCCAGTAGGAAAGGTAAGTGCATTTTACTACTGGTCCATCTTTAATATTGGGGAGGGAAAGTTATATTCCTTAGATATCATATTCTTTCAGTGCCATCACTTAGTGCGGCAAGTGCAAAAACATGAATCAAGTCACAGGTTTGCTAAAAGGAAAGATGGAGATTTAGGTAAACAGTTCAATGGTGCCACAAAGTGGTGGAGGAGACAGGGGAAGAATTTAGAGGACCAACATATGAGTTAGAAGGCTAATGCAAGTGCATGCAAGTTAGTGGAAAGCCTGGGAGGGCTAGTGAAGGCTGCACATGGGTGAGATGATTCTACTATGTTTGGGGGAAAAACTGGGAATGATTTCTCTGTTAGTTTTCCCATTGACTTTTTATTAGTAAATGGCAGGGAAGATCACAAATTGCAATCATATGATCATGCTTCTTTGCAATGTCATGATTATGATGAACCGGGAAAATGAATGCCTAGATCATAATCATGTGATCATGGGGATGCTGCATTAGTTGCAATTTAAAGACAGATCATACACTTATTTTTTTTGGCACCAATGAATAGTTACTGAACAAATGGTGTAAGGCAAGAAAAATATATTGACATAAACTTTATACAGAAAATCAAGTTTTCAATCTCATTCCTGGCTAAAAATAGTCCGCTAAAAAGCTATAAAAGTAATATTTAATATTTTTATGAGTTCATTCTAAATGTTATTTGTAGAATAGCACTATATCCACACTTTTAGAGTAATTATTGATAATTTTTCTAAAGGCTATTATAAAACGTGTAAGATCTCATTATATATGCCAACGGTCTCTTTAAAATTGTATATTTAATGTGCTCCATTCTTTTACAAAAATGTTTCAAAAAGTTTTTGAACCAAATACCAAGTTAACATAGTCAATAGGAGGTTGTAGGATTATGCCCTTGTGATCTTGAGGTCCGATTACTGTAATGCTCTCTACATGGGGCTAACTTTGAAGAACTTACAGAGATTGCAGGTACGGTAATTCAAAATTCAGCCTCCCATGATATGGCCATGTCTCACCATCACTCCACAAGCTGCAATGGCTGCCAATTTGTCTCCGAACGCAATTTAAAGTGTTGGTTATGATCTATAAAGCCTTACATGGTTTAGGATTAGATTACTACCTCATGTATCCCAGTCATCGGTTAGGTCCCACAGAGTGACCTTCTCCAGGTCCCGTTAACCAGACAATGCCATTTGGCGAGGCTTAGGGAAGAGCCTTCTCTGTGCCAGCCGCTGCCCTTTGGAACCAATTCCCTCCACAGATTCGTACTGCCCCCATCAAACAAACAAACAAACAAGCAAACAAATAAACAAACAAAGATTATGAGCTCCCCAAACTTTTTTTATATATATGTATGATTCAAATCTCTTCCTTAATTCCTTTTTTCTATTATAAGGAGAAACCATATATGTGTTTGTGTGCATGTGTATATATATGTGTGTATATGTGTAGGTGTGCGTGCGCACCCACACACCCACACAGATACATACACACACATCCAGCCAAATTTGGAGAATTGATCAAAGGCATTTTTTCAGGCTAGTGAAGTATGAGCTTTGCAGTTTTAAAAGAATCTCTACCATACTTAAATCATCTGGTAGCAAGAAGGTGGGTGCTAAGATAAGGATCAGGCTGGAGGCAAATAAAGCTGTTATAATTATAGCTGGGAACACAATTTGTTAAAGGAAGTGTACTGTATAATTACAATTGAAATTTCAGCAACATGCCCACAGGCAATCCTACAGCTGTCAGGAACTGACAATGCTCATAGGTTTTTCCCAAATAGCAGATATTGTAGTAGTTTGAGACATCTTTTTTACAGCTAACTTGACTTTGAGGACTCCAGAATGTCTCTATTCTGTATGCCACATTCTTTTCCTATGGAATACTTTCTCTAGTAAACAGAATAGAGTTTACAGTATGTAAGCTTTATTTCAGAAATACAGAAATGCTAATATTTATTTGAATACATATTTCTGGGAAATATAAAAAAGTCTTTTTAATAAATTCTTACAAAAATAAAATATCCCAGAAAGACAGTTAAATAGGCAATCTAAATTAAACCAATGATTCTGTCTAACTTCCTTACTGATTCTGAATCAATCTATGTCTATTCTCATTGTTGATTCCTGAGCAGTGCAGTGATCTGATGAATCTGATCAGTAGTTTGGGACACCAAGATCATCAAAGCTGTCCATGGCTTATTGGTGTTCTATACAGTCAAAGGCTTTTTGGTGATCGATCAAGCACATATAAAGATCTTTTTTATATTCATATACTTTTTCCATAATCGATCTATGTGACCTCGAGTGCTGCATCTATTTCTAAAGACAATTTGTACATAACTTTGATTATTTTTAATAAAATTTTACTTGCATTGCAAATCAATGCAATTGTGAAATATTCCCTGGTGTTATGTCCTGCCTAGCGACTAACACGGGTATTTGCTTAGAGACGGTTGGTTTTGGTTGAACCCGGCTTGCAGCCATTGGTTATTAGCCACCGTTGTTTACTGGCGGGAAAAGTTAGTGTTACCACATTGGTGGGTACCTCAGCAAGCTAGGAGTATATAAGACCTGTCATTGCCTGGGTTTCCCTGACGTTGAATTCCAGTTGATATAATCCTGTCTCCGCAATAAAGTTCTGTTGACAAGCTCCATGCACCCAGCTATTTCACCTGGCATCATCTTTCTTTACTAATGAGATAAAAAGATATCATTTCAAGTCCTGAGGCCAATGACATGCAGTCTGTATTTCTTGTTAACTAGCACTGGTCTTACTAATTCCACAGGGACTTTGTTCAGCAATTTCCCATAGCCCATTCTACTTTTTTTTTTCAAAAGTTTGATTCTTTATTAATTGCTATCATCATTGCCATTTTTATGGTAAGTCAAACTGCTAGAGTCCTTCTACATACTCCTTCCATCTGTTCTTGATTTTCTGTTGATCACTTAGTGCATTCCCATTGCAGTCTTTAACAGATCTGGCCATGCTGAAAATGGGATTGCATCATTTTTATTATGGCAAACATGACCTTCTTTAAATAACATATTTTAGATGCATACTTACAGTCAGAGGTGGGTTCCTCCCAGTTCAGATTAGATTGCCCGAACCTGCATTGACCTATAAAGCCCTACATGGCATCGGACCAGAATACCTTTGGGACCGTCTTCTGCTGCACGAATCCCAACGGCCAATAAGGTCCCACAGAGTTGGCCTTCTCCGGGTCCCGTCGACTAAACAATTCTCTTCCCCCTGGGGAAGAGCTTTCTCTGTGGCAGCCCTGGCCCTCTGGAATCAACTCCCCATGGAGATTAGAACCGCCCCCCACCCTTCTTGCTTTTCATAAGTTATTGAAGACCCATCTATGTCCTCAGGCATGGGGTAATTGAGAGATCCCAAGGCTATTATGGTTTATGAATGGTATGACTGAATTGTATGGTTTTTAATGATATGGGTTTTAGATGTTTTTTAAGTATTGGATTTGTACATTGTTTATTACTGTTGTGAGCCGCTCCAAGTCTTCGGACAGGGGCGGCATACAAATCTAATAAATTATTATTACAGTGTTCCCTCGATTTTCATGGGTTCGAACTTTGCGAAAAGTCTATACCATGGTTTTTCAAAAATATTAATTAAAAAATACTTCGCAGGTTTTTTCCCTATACCAAGGTTTTTCCCACCCGATGACATGATGTCATCACCAAACTTTCATCCGCTTTTAATAAATATTTTTTAATAAACTTTAATAAATAAACATGGAAAGTAATAATCTAAATGGTTGCTAAGGGAATGGGAAATTGTAATTTAGGGGTTTAAAGTGTTAAGGGAAGGCTTGAGATACTGTTCATAGCCAAAAATAGTATATTTACTTCCACATCTCTATTTCGTGGAAATTCGATTTTCGTGGGAGGTCTCGGAATGCATCCCCCGCGAAAGTCGAGGGAACACTGTATTATTATTATTATTATTATTATTATTATTATTATTATTATTATTAACCTGCTGGTTACATGAGGATGATGTCACAGATCTGATTCTGTCTGTGCCAGTACCTGTACAAGATGGCGTCCGCTCCTACCCGATGCCGAGATGGAGAGGAAAGAAATAGACCGACCTTCTTAGCGAGGCACCAGGAAGTGAGAGTGACTGGGGCCGTAGCGATGGAATGACAGAAGAGATGGAGGAGTCGAGAGAACAGAGTGGAGACCACCACCGAGGCCAGGACGTGCCTGCCTGTTTCGTGAGACCAAGGACGCCGAGGGTGCAGTTCGTTGCCGGCGCTGGAGGTCGTTCGGGAAGAGCGGAGGAGTTGGGAATGTCATCTGGTGGACAAGGAACGGCAGCCTAATCCCCTGTATGGCACCAGTGAGTGAGAGTTGCTGGTGCCGAGGGGGGGATGAAGGGAGCGGCGTTGGAGTGCGAAGGAAGGAGACTGAGGCGAGTTGGGGGCTGTCGTGTGGACCTGAGGACATTGACTGAGATTGGATTAAAAGAACAGAGTGGATATAGCTGGGGGAGAGTGAACAGTGGGAACTGAACTGTCGAACTTTGAGGGTGTTGGTAAATGTTAAGATCGTCGCTTTGTCATCTTCCCCCCCCCCTCGTCCTCCTCCTGCTCCCATTTCCTGTATTCCCTATTGAATTACATTGAAGAACAGTGCCCCTAGTGGATGACTATAATTACAACAGACTTAAAGAAGGATTTTACTAAAGACATTATTATCATCCTGTTCTGGATTGACTGATTGACTGATCAATTTTGATCTACTTTTTATTCAAGAACTGATTTTATATTAATTGATTCTAATTTATATTATTGTCTCAGATTAATTTTATAACTGACCGCTTAACCTTTTTTAATTAATTAATTAATTTTTTGAATTTTTATACATTTTTTAACTAATTTATTGGGGGGTAATTTTAGTGATGGATATTTGGGATCAGATGAAAGGTATATATGAAATGAATGGAATGAATGATGGGATTAACTTGCGGGATGGGTGGGGTATGGATGAGGTAAATGGTAATTGTAATTTTTATAATATGAATGGGTGGGGTGAGTGGGATGGTATGTATGGGAATACTAGGGTCAGTATGAATGCAGAATTTAGCCTACCTGGCGGTAGAGGGACAGGAAGGATGGGGGCAGGCTTGTTAATCACATACCTGCCTCCCAGCTGCATGTCAACAGCCCTGCCTGTGCTGCTCGAGGAGGTGGCCGGGTTGGCGGTGGAGTTCCCCGGAGTTATTGTCCTGGGGGACTTCAATCTACCGTCACTCGCGGTTCCTCTGGATTTCAGGAGTTCATGGCCACCATGACAGCCATGGACCTGACTCAAGTAGTTCGGGGTCCGACTCACGAGGGTGGACACACACCCGATAGGATATTCCTCTCAGGGCAATTGAATAATGGTCTGAGACTAAGGGGCTTAGAAGCATTGCCTTTGTCATGGTCAGACCATTTTCTACTGCGGCTTGATTTCCTGGCTCCAATCCTCCCCCGCAGGGAGGTGGAACCAATTAGGAAGTTCTGCCCCAGATGCCTGATGGACCCTGAGGGCTTTCAGACGGCGCTTGGGGTTTTACCAGATTCACTCGTCCACAGCTCAGTAGAGTCTCTTGCTGAGGCCTGGAACAAGGCTGCAGCGGAGGCTCTCGATAGAATTGCGCATTTGCGGCCTCTCTGTGGCACTGGACCCTGTAGAGCTCCATGGTTCAATGAGGAGCTCCGGGAGTTGAAATGCCAGAAGAGACGTCTAGAGAAGCAATGAAGGAAGAGTAAGTCTGAATCCAACCGAACACTTGTAAGAGCTTTTATTAAGACCTACAAAGTGGCGCTTAATGCAGCAAGATGTGCGTATCATGCCGCCTAGATTGCATCAGTGGAACCCCGCCCGCCCGCCCTGTTTAGAGTGACCCGCTCCTTTCTAAATCAGGGGGGAGTTGGGGAGCCCTTACAGGGTAGTGTCGAGGAATTAAACTCGTTTTTCGCTGATAAAGTCACTTGGATCCGGGCTGATCTTGACTCCAATTGCATAGCAGTATCGGCTGACAATGAATCGGGCTAAACGTCTTTGTCCATCAGTCTGGGGGGAGTTTGACTTGGTGACACCTGATGAAGTGGACAGGGCCATTGGAGCTGTGAGTTCCGCCACCTGTCTGCTGGATCTGTGTCCCTCTTGGTTGGTTTCGGCCAATCGAGAGGTGACACAGATCTGGGTCGAGGAGATTGTCAACGCCTCCTTGGGGAGTGGGTCCTTTCCGGCTCTTTATAAGGAGGCACTTGTGTGCCCCCTCCTCAAGAAGCCTTCCCTGGACCCAGCCGTGTTTAATAAGTACTGTCCAGTCTCCAACCTTCCCTTTATGGGGAAGGTTGTTGAGAAGGGGGTGGCGCTCCAACTCCAGCGGTCCTTGGAAGAAGCCGATTATCTAGGTCCTCAGCAGTCTGGATTCAGGCCCGGCTACAACACGGAAACTGCTTTGATCGCGTTGATGGATGATCTCTGGTGGGCCCGGGACAGGGGCTTGTCTTCTGTCCTGGTGCTTCTTGACCTCTCAGCGGCTTTCGATACCATCGACCATGGTATCCTTCTGCGCTGGCTGGAGGGGTTGGGAGTGGGAGGCACTGTTCTTCAGTGGTTCTCCTCCTACCTCTCCGGTCGGTTGCAGTCGGTGTTAGTGGGGGGTCAGAGGTTGACCTCTAGGTCCCTCCCTTGTGGGGTGCTTCAGGGGTCGGTCCTCTCCCCCCTGCTATTTCATATCTACATGAAACCGCTGGGTGAGATCATCCAAGGGCATGGGGTGAGGTATCATCAATACGCCGATGATACCCAGTTATACATCTCCACCCCATGTCCAGTCAACGAAGCAGTGGAAGTGATGTGCCAGTGCCTGTTGGGGCCTGGATGGGTGTCAACGAACTCAAACTCAACCCAGACAAGACGGAGTGGCTGGGGGTCTTGCCTCCCAAGGACAATTCCATCTGTCTGTCCATTACCCTGGGGGGGCGGAACCACTGACCCCCTCAGAGAGGGTTCGCAACTTGGGCATCCTCCTCGATCCACAGCTGACATTGGAACATCATCTTTCGGCTGTGGCGAGGAGGGCATTTGCCCAGGTTTGCCTGGTGCACCAGTTGCGGCCCTATTTGGACAGGGAGTCATTGCTCACAGTCACTCATGCCCTCATCACCTCGAGGTCCGATTACTGCAACGCTCTCTACATGGGGCTACCTCTGAAAAGTATTCGGAAACTTCAGATCGTGCAGAACGCAGCCGCGAGAGCCATCTTGGGGCTTCCAAGATTCGCCCACATTTCTTCAACACTCCGTGGCTTGCATTGGCTGCCGATCAGTTTCGGTGACAATTCAAAGTGTTGGTCATGACCTTTAAAGGTCATGGCAATGGACCAGATTACCTCTGGAACCGCCTGCTACCGCACGAATCCCAGCGACCGATAAGGTCCCACAGAGTTGGCCTTCTCTGGGTCCCATTGACTAAACAATGTTGTTTGGCAGGCCCCAGGGGAAGAGCCTTCTCTGTGGCAGCCCCGGCCCACTGGAACCAATTCCCCCCGGAGATTAGAACTGCCCCCACCCTCCCTGTCTTTCGTAAACTACTCAAGACTCATTTATACCGCCAGGCATGGGGGAGTTGAGATAGCTTTTCCCCCCAGACCATTACAAGTTATGCATGGTATGTTTGTGTGTATGTTTGGTTTTATAATAGGGGTTTTTAGTTGTTTTTATTATTGGATTGTACATGTTGTGTTTTTATTGTTGTTGGCTGCCCCGAGACTGCGGAGAGGGGCGGCATACAAATCCAATAAATTATGATTATTATTATTATCAACATATTTTTTCCTGAATTTTCCATGATTTTTCTCATCAGCCTCTGCTTTAAAAAAAATCCCTCCCTCCTGTCTGCCGGTTAATGCCAATCTTTATTTCTTTGCCCGAAGCAGAGCTGCGCAGCTCCTCAGCTGTGTTTCAGGCTGAAACTATCTTCTGAGCATGCACAGAAATGAATTTGCATGAGTGAATATGCACACGTGCAAACAGAGTGAGTGTGCATGTGCTAAATGTCATGATTTGAACCAGTGGTGAAGTTAAGTGGAACCCACCCCTGCTTACAGTATACACTTTGCTATCATTGTAAGTAGTAATGGCAGCTAACTTAATTTTTAAAAAAGAGGACTGTAAGCAGAGGTGGGCTGCTACCGGTTTACACCTGTTGTTGGAAGAAAAGTTTTCCCACTTTACAGGGTTAATCCTGTAAAGAATATTGCAGTAGTCGAACCTCAAGGTGATAAGGGCATGAGTGGCTGTGAGTAGAGACTCCCTTTCCAAACAGGGCCACAACTAGAGAACCAAGCAAAGCTGGGCAAACACCCCCCTCGCCACAGCCAAAAGATGATATTCCAAAGTCAGCTTTGGATTGAGGAGGACACCCAAGTTGCGGACCCTCTCAGAGGGAGTCAAAATCCCACCCACCCCAATAATGGATGGACAGATGGAGGTGTCCTTGCAAGGCCTCCTTGTAGGAGGATTGACAATCTCCTGGACCCAACTCCGTGTCATCTCCCTGCTGGCCAAAACCAGCCAGGAGGGATACGGGTCCAACAAACAGGTGTTCGAGTTCACAGCTCCCATGGCCTTGTCCACTTCATCAGGTGTCTCTGAAAGCCCTCTGGGTCCATCAGGCACCTGGGGCAGAACCACCTCATCGTTTCCGCCTCCCTATGGAGGAGGATTGGAGCCTTAAAATCAAGCCATAGCAGGAAATGATCTGCTCATGACAAAGGCAAGATATCTAAGCCCCTTAATTTCAGATCATTACTCAATTGCTCTGAGAGGAATACCATGTCGGGAGTATGACCCCCCTCTGAGTCATAGATCCTGAATTACAAGGCTGCCATGGGGGCCATGAACTCCTGCACCAACTCAGAGGATTCATTGAGTGATGGTAGGTTGAAATCCCCCAAGACAATAAGCTTGGGGAACTCCACCACCAGCCCGGCTACCTTCTTGAGTAGTGCAGGCAGACACAAAGCTTGGAGGCAGGTACATGAGCAACAAGCTCACCTGTATCCCTAGGTCCAACTTCATAAGAAGGGACTCACAGCCCACAATCTCAAGAGCAGCGAGCCTGCGTAGACTGAAAATCTTCTTGGCTATAATAGCCACTCCTCCCCCCTTCCCTGGGGTCGTGGCTGGTGCATAATTCAGAGAGAGGAACTCCTCCCTCTGGGCCCAGCCAGGTCTCAGTCACACATGCCAGGTTGGCCTCCTCATCCAGGAGTAAATCCTGGATGTGGGGAGCTTTATTTACAACCAACCTGGCATTAAGCAGCAACAGCCTGAGCCCAGGGTCCGGATTTCGCTTGTCACCAGTACCCCGGGTTGGGCTCATGGGGCTGGAGCAGCGAGCACTTGTTCCCCAAGAGCGTCCAACCCCATGACCTTCACCATATCTGCCTCTCCCCAACATGACCAGAATATTCTGGCCCTCTGCCGCCCCAGAAATGGGCTTCCCCATTCCTCCTGCCTCCAAAGCACCAAGCCCATCCATTTATCTCACTCATAACAAATATCTTTACTATTCAATCATATTCACTCATCCATTCCTAAAAGCCCCTTAATAGAAACATAGAGGATTGACAGCAGAAAAAGACCTCATGGTCCATCTAGTCTTCCCTTATACTATTTCCTGTATTTTATCTTAGGATGGATATATGTTTGTCCCAGGCATGTTTAAATTCAGTTACTGGGGCTTTACCAACCACATCTTCTGGAAGTTTGTTCCAAGCATCTACTTTATTTAAATAATAAGAATAATAAAATGACAGTGATAAAATATATATTTCACACTCAAGCATATATCTTCCACACTCAAGCATACCCCATTCATCCATAATACATCCTCACCATTAATGCCCCCTAGTAAAAATATAATACTAAAATCCCAATAATTACTAAATTAATTAAATATTGAGAATTAAAAATAAGGTTTACAGATTTTAATATAGTATTAAAGCAGTACTTGTTAAGATGTTAAAATACTAGGTACAGTGTTCATAAAATATCATTGGACAATTCCAACTGTCCGTCCATCACCCAGGAGGGACTTTTGTCCCCCTCAGAGAGGGTCCACAGTTTAGGAGTCCTCCTTGATTCACAGCTGAACTTAGAATATTGCCTCTCAGCTGTGGCAAGGGGGGCATTTGCAAGGGCTTTCCTGGTGTACCAGTTGCGGCCCTATATGGTCAGGGAATCTCTTCTCACAGTCACTCATGCCCTCATCACTTCGAGGTTCAATTACTACAACACCCTCTACATGGGTCTACCTTAAAGAATGTTCGGAGACTGCAGTTAGTGCAAAATGCAGCTCTGCAAGCTATTATGGGCCTTTCAAAGTATAGTCATATTTCAACTCCAGTCCACGAGCTTCATTGGCTACCAAATGCAATTTAAAGTGTTGGTCATGACCTATAATGCCCTACATGGCTTAGGGCCATGCTATCTACAGGACCATCTCCTGTCTCATGAATCCCAACGACTGATCAGGTCCCACAGAATTGGCCTTCTCCAGGTCCCATCAGCTAAGCAATGCTGTCTGGACTTAGGAGTAAAGTCTTCTTTGTGGCCGCTCCAGCCCTTTGGAATCAACTCTGTGTAGATATTTGTACCGCCTCCATCCTCCTGGCCTTATGTAAGGTTTTAAAAACTCATCTTTGCTGGCAGGCTTCGGGACTTTGAGCATTGGCATCCTGTTTCGACCACATATATGATTATAATAGCATGAATACGGATGATTGGTTTTTTTTAAATTGGGGTTTTTAGATTAGATTTAGACTAGTTTTAATGTTTGTGTTTCTTACATGTTCTTTTTTTATTTATTCCTGTTTTGTAAGCTACCCTGAGTCTACAGAGAAGGGCAGCCTAGAAATCCAAATAATAAATAATAAATTGGATATGTCTAGTGCAGTGTTTTTCAACCAGGGTTCCGCGGAACCCAAGGGTTCCGCGAGAGCCAGCCAGGGGTTCTGCGACTTAAGAAGAATGCAAGGCAAGGCAGCTCCCCCCTTCTATCCCACCCGCTTCTGCAGCAGGGCAGTCTCTTCCTCCGTCTCGTATCTGGCAGATCAATCATGCTCAGCAGCAGCAGCTGCCAAGTAGGAGGAGTGGCAGCAAGGGTGGTGTTGGCACTGACAGCAGCAACAGCAGCACCCCTCTAGCCCCTCGCTGCAGCAGCGGGGCCAAAGCGCGGGCTGCAACAGCAGCAGCAACAGGAGGAAGAGGAGGAAGTGGGAGCAGTTGCCTCTCCAGCACTTCCGATGCGGAGCTTTCCCGTCAAGGACTGAGACGCGCCAGGTGACTCAAGGTTCCCTCCCGCTCCTCCTCACACCTCCTTCCTGTGCCTGCATACACACCGCCACACTTGGCAAAGCAGCCAACTCATTATCTCCCTTTTCCCTGCACAGGGCACTGTAAGAGAGAGCACCCTACTACTCCCCGCACGCTCGGGGCCTGTGAGGCAGGAGGAGCAGAAGGTGGAGCGAAAGGGGTCCGCTCTGGCTTTGCCTTCACTCCGATCCTCCGACCAGCCCCCACAGCCAAAAAATGGTGAAGGAAATGTGGAGGTGGAATGGAGCGAATGGCCTCCACTTATTGCCCTGCTCAGGCCCAGCATTCCTGGCGAGGGTATGCGGCGCAGCCTCTCTCTTGCCCTCTCTCTGCTGCTCCGCAGCCACAGACCCCCACACAGTACCAGCACTTGCTGATTCTGCCTCCATCCTCTAAGGCTGCATTACTAGTCTCCTCATCATTCTTATCACTGATCTCCCACTTATGACTATGACTGTAACTTGTTGCTTGTATCCTTATTATTTATATTGATTGTTTCTTGATTCTTATTTGACCCCATGACAATCATTAAGTGTTGTACCCAGTAAAGGGCTACCAAAATTTTTACTATCACACTGTGGGCCTGGCTTATGCATTTTGTTTCAACATATTTCAAGTGCAAATTGAGTGCTCTGGGGTGGAGCTCCATTTTAGCTACCCCACTGCGTTCCCTCCCGTCCGGGCAGTAGCCCACCTCTGGTTGTACCTCATGATTCTTGACAAATGTATCTTTTTTATGTACACTGAGAGCATATGCACCAAAGACAAATTCCTTGTGTGTCCAATCACACTTGGCCAATAAAAGAATTATATTTCAGCTTCAGGATGTATAGCTTAATGCAGTGTTTTTCAACTAGGGTTCTGCCAGAAATCTGATGACACCAAAGGATTCCCCTGAAGAAAAAAACACTGGTCAAGTGTAATGAAAAGAGAGAATAAGGATGACATGACAGCAGTGTCCCCATACCTAAGGAGTTGTCATAAAAAAGGGGGGTCAACTATTCTCCAATGTACCTGACACTAGGACGTAACTAATCAAAAAGAAAAGCAACCAAGAATTCCGACTTGCCTCCAGAAATTGTGGGTACTCCAACAGTGGAGCATTTAAGGGAGAGTTTGGACAACCATTTGTCTAAAATAGTATGGGGTTTCCTGCTTGAACAAGGGTTTGGACTAGATAACTTCCAAAATCCCTTCCCTCTCTGTTATTCTATTATTTATATTTATGAGTTCCATCAATCTTCTCGTTATCCACTGGAATTTACAAATATTGCACAGGCTCATCTGGTAATCTCTTCTATTGTTTATTTTCTTAATTTGATATATTGATATAAGCAAAGTGCTAGGTAAGATTTATTCTGGTTTAAGTGTTGAATCAGACTTCTTCAAACTAGTAGCCTTGATAATCCCAATTGGCTCACCATGCTTAGATTGTATAAAATTAGTTTTAAAGGACCTGGCATTGGAGGGTTTCTTTTTTTATCATCAGAAATATATGATCTAAAAGATCTAAAATTGTAGCTGGAAAACACAATTGAAATTTATATTTTTCTGTTTTGCATTTTAGAATCCAACTTTGCTTTATAAATTATTTCTTTTACTAAACTTTTTAAAAAGTAATTAAAAAACCATAAAATTCTGAGAAATTGATATTTTGTATGACCACAATAATGTTCCCCAAAACATGTTGAGTATACTTTTCTTATATAGCTGCACATTTTTCAGTATAAAATGATCATTATGTTTTAATGTTATTTCATAGAAATAAACATATTAAAATCTAGGTTATTTGCTTCCGCCCACCCCCCAAAAATATTCCATTTGAAAATATATTTCATTAAAAAGAAGAGACTACAAAACAATATATATACTAATATGTTATGCAATAACAGCTTAAAATATTTTATTAGCACATGAAATCTACTGCACTATTATCATAATAAATCAGAAAAATCATTAAATTGCTACAATTGTCTGATCTGAAGAACTTAAATGCCATTTTTAAACAAAAGCTAAGTCACATCAAAAATTTATTTACTCTCCTTTAAAAGAAATTTATATTGAGCCTCCAAAACTTCTATTATCTTAAAAAGTACTATGCCACATAAAAACATCCTGAAGCATTTTAAGTTTATTACAAAACTAGCTATGATTTGTATTATAACTACAGTATCTATGTATCATAAATACTATTCCAGCTCTGTAGCTGACATGAAACTAAGCCTCATAGGAATCATATCACACATCTGGCCTTGTAAACTTGTGACACATTAATGTTATAGTATCAAAGAATATGAATGATAGCAATGCCTACTAAGAATTTCTAAACACACAGCTTTGATGACTGGAATTGACAAAGTAAAAAGCTATAACAATGTATAAGGAAAAAGACACATTTCCTACACACATGTATTGCATTTCTACATTGTAGTTCTGCTTTTAATGGCAAGCAAAACCCAAGTTTCAAAACAGCATTCACAAAGAAAAGTAAATTTTATCACCTGATCTCAAAATTCTGCCGAATTCCTTAAAGCAATGTTTTTGGCCATTTTAAGATGGCAAACTTTCTCTCCCAAAACTGAACTCTGTATATGTTTAAATGGCTTAGATTAAGAAATTCTATTTTAAAGCTGAAGGGATTGGATACTGTACCCTAGAGGTTAATTCTCTACCTTACAAGGCAAAGGTTGCAAGTTCAAGTCCCAGTGGAGGTATGGCTAGCTGATGGGGTCAAAATAAGGCCAAAATAGATCTATCCTAGTCTCCCTTATGTTGTGGTTCCGTCTGAGGCCCCTCCGGGAACGGCTGACCTTCTGTCGGTTTCCAGCTCAGAGGGAGAGGCTGAGGAACAGGAGGTGCAGACAGACGAGGAGGAGGAATCCCAGGCTGAAGAAGAGGGAGGACAGCCAGAGTCCCACCAGGGGGAGCTCTCCTCAGCAAGCAGCCTGGATTCCTTAGAGGAAAGTGCACAAGCCATAATTGATCTGTGACAACGAAGAGCTACTCAGAGACGGAATCAATTGGCTAAATACTTTCAGCATTAAAGTGGCAACAGCTGGGTTTGGGTGTGGTGCTCTTGGGAAAGGCTAAAAGGCAGACCCACCCTTCCTGGCTTGTGGAGTTTTATCTTTGAGAGTCGTGGGACCTGACTGTGAACTTTGGCGTCTTGGAATCCTGGTTTGTGCCTTTGACTATTGAAACCTTGGGGGGGGTGCCAGCAAGAAGCTTGCTGTATTGTCTGGACATCAGGACCCTGCTGTACCGTATTATATCCTGTCTGTTGGGAAGAACAGGTTTTCCTCTGTGCTTATTTTTTCCAGTTATAAAATACTTTTGGCTTTTACCAGAGTGTCTGGCTGTTTTTTCCAGTTAGTGTTGAGGTCTGGGGGAACCCAGACAGAACACCTTAATTTTCAAATTTAACAAAGACAAGTGACATATATATATATATATATATATATAGATTGTTCTGAGTTCGGGTTTTGCCCTGTGTAATGTTTTGCATGTCTATGCGACGTTTCGGTGAAATCTCATTCACCATCTTCAGGCTGGAGTTCCAATCTTTGTGTTGTTGTAAATGAAATATTTGCAACTGACTTTTCTTCCTGGTATGTAGTGTGGGGGTGGAGATTTGCTTTGAATGTAGCAAATCTCCACCCCCACACTACATACTAGGAAGAAAAGTCAGTTGCAAATATTTCATTTACAACAACACAAAGATTGGAACTCCAGCCTGAAGATGGTGAATGAGATTTCACCGAAACGTCGCATAGACATGCAAAACATTACACAGGGCAAAACCCGAACTCAGAACAATCTACATACATATACCCGTGAAAATTTACGAAAACAAATATATATATATATATATATATAATATACACACACACACACACACACACACACACATACAGTGATACCTCATCTTACGAACGCCTCTTCATACAAACTTTCCGAGATATGAACCCAGTGTTTAAGATTTGTTTGCCTCTTCTTAAGAACCATTTTCACCTTACGAACCCGAGCTGGGTGTGTGGGTTCTCTTACTGCGCGTGCGCTCTCTCTTCCGCAGAGATTCCCCTGTCTTGTGACTGTCACCGTCGGGATTTCCCATTTGATTGCCGCGCCCATCGGGATACCCCCCTCCTTTTGCTTGCACCTGCATCCCAAGGCGGGAAATGCCGGAACTGCCCCATTTCCCTGCCACTTTCCCCTCTAGCCCTCCGCTTCCTCTGCTCCCCGCAGCCACCCCATCCTGCTGCCAAAATCACCCCAAGCCTACCGCTTCCCTTGCCCCATCTTGCTGCCAAAATCACCCCTCCAGAAGCTTCCTACGCCACCCCAAATCACTCCCAAAATCACCTCTCCAAAAGCTTCCTACGCCGCCCCAAATCTCTCCCAAAATCACCTCTCCAAAAGCTTCCTACACCGCCCCAAATCGCTTCCAAAGTCTTCCAAAATCACCTCTCCTTTCAGAATGCCTCGTTTCTTTTTGCTGCCTTTCTTCACTCCATTTGCCTTCGTTGGGACTTCGATTTGGGTGGCATAGTAAGTGTTTACTTAGTTTCTCCTTGCTGCCTTTCTTCACTCCATTTGCCTTCGTTAGGACTTCAATTTGGGTGACATAGTGTTTGCCTCGTTTCTCCTTGCTGCCTTTCTTCACTCCATTTGCCTTCGTTGGGACTTCAATTTGGGTGGCATAGTAAGTGTTTGCCTCGTTTCTCCTTGCTGCCTTTCTTCACTCCATTTGCCTTCGTTAGGACTTCGATTTGGGTGACATAGTAAGTGTTTGCCTCGTTTCTCCTTGCTGCCTTTCTTCACTCCATTTGCCTTCGTTGGGATTTTGATTTGGGTGGCATAGTAAGTGTTTGCTTAATTTCTCCTTGCTGCCTTTCTTCAATCCATTTGCCTACATTAGGACCTCAATTTGGGGTGGCATGGGAAGCGGCTGGAGGGGTGATGAGCCGGGGTGGCGTAGCAGGTAGAGTGCTGTACTGCAGGCCACTGAAGCTGACTTGTAGATCTGAAGGTCAGCAGTTCAAATCTCATCACCGGCTCAAGGTTGACTCAGCCTTCCATCCTTCCGAGGTGGGTAAAATGAGGACCTGGATTGTGGGGGCAATAGCCTAGCTCTGTTTAAAAAAAAGTGCTATTGCTAACATGTTGTAAGCCGCCCTGAGTCTAAGGAGAAGGGTGGCATAAAAATCGAATAAATAAATAAATTAATTAATTAATTAATTTTAGGAGCAATTTGGGGCAATGTAGGAAGCTTTCGGAGGGGTGACTTTTGGAGTGATTTGAGACAGCATAGGAAGGTTTTGGAGGGGTGATTTTTGGAGTGATATGGGGTGGCATAGGAAGCATTTGAAGGGGTGATTTTTGGAGTGATTTGGGTGGCATAGGAAGGTTTTGGAGGGGTGATTTTAGGAGTGATTTGGGGCAATGTAGGAAGTTTTTGGAGGGATGATTTTAGGAATGATTTGGGGCAATGTAGGAAGCGTTTGGAGGGGTGATTTTTGGAGTGATTTGGGGCGGCATAGGAAGGTTTTGGAGGGGTGATTTTGGGAGAGATTTGGGGTGGCGTAGGAAGCTTTTGGAGAGGTGATTTTGGAGGCGATTTGGGGTGGCATAGAAGTGTCTGGAGGAGTGATTTTGGCAGCAATTTGGGGCGGTGTTAGCCTTCGTTAGGACCTCCATTCATCGCTTCTCCTCGCTGTCCATCTCCACTCCATTAGCCTTCACTTTGTCTGCCCACCACTTTTTTTTAAAGCCTTAAAGTTTGGCTTTTCCTAATGGGTTTGCACATATTATTTGCTTTTACATTGATTCCTATGGGGAACATTGTTTCATCTTACGAAGTTTTCTACTTACGAACTTCATCACGGAACAAATTAAGTTTGTAAGATGAGGTATCATTGTATATATACAGTATATATATCATTTTATACTTCCATTTATATATCTAAAAGTATTATTTATTATTAAATATAATTAGAACCATGGTAAAATTCTAGCAACATAAAATATTTAATTCTTTTCATTATTATTATTGTTATTATTTATAACCTGTTTCCTTTTTAACCGACCAGCTAGGTAGCAGCACTAATCCAATTTAAGATGATCTTAAGCAGAGTCAGAGTTAATACTTGATGGAACTAGTACCAAACAACTCCAGGAGGCCTCTAGCATTAATTGGACATTCCAGCATTTTAAATTGACAGTTTCACCCATGGCTAATGAATGCTCAGTGTTTAGATATAGGTCAGCCTCTACTTACAACCAATCCCTTAAGGACGATTTAAAATTATAATAGACATATTCAGAGCTACCTAGGATCCGTTTTTGGAGTTATGAAGGCTGCACACACAAACGATGGTCATATGATCACACTATTGGTTTTTGTAACTGGCTCATTTTTACAACTATTTGAAATGTCTCACATTCTTATAATCACAATCTGCAGTGGAACTTTTTGCAAATTTCTGGTGTTTTATTTACAGTTTCTTGCAAAAAATGCTCCATGGAGAGAATGGATTTGCTTAATGCAGGGTGTCCAGGGGTAAAGCATTTTGAAATTCCCTGATATTTCCCTGACATTTCCCTGTAAGTTGCAATCTAGTTAAGGCATGGTTGTAGATGATGTCATACCAAATGGCTATGCCGTGGAGAAATATTGGTAGATGAGGAAGCAAGTTGTTGCCACCCAGTTATGCTCATTTTTGCTTGACTCTGCCAGGCAGCATGATCTGTGTTGGGTATTTTTACATGATTTTTCCCTGACTTTAAAAACATTTTAATATAGTTTAATTTTCCCCCCTGATTTATTCTGTATTTTTTTCATGAATTCCCTGATAATTCCCCAATATTTCCCAAACTGCTGATTTCCCTGATAATTCCCTGATTTTCCTGTTTTCCAGGTTTGCTGGACACCCTATTAATGACAGCCATAAAAACGGTCATAACTTTGAATCATCACGTGATATTTGACTAACGACTGCAAAGATTTATAACTGTAATAATCAGAGTATTGCATCATCTTTACAGTATATAGAAACTCTTTCACAATAATTTAAATATTAATTTAAAGATAAAACCTATCCAGACGTTAAGATCGTCAAAGATGACCTTTCTAAAGCTCCCCAAACTCTAAGGCACATAGCCTTTTCCTATTTGAAATGTGGTTTTTAAAACGTTTGTTTAGATTTTTTATTTCAAAGCTAAGGAAAATTACTTATCTTTAAATATGATTTATTACAGTAATACTACTTTGTTTTCCATCTGTCTTTTTTTACTTGTGTTTCTTTTAAGATGTAATTTTGAAACAAAACTGTAAAAAAACTATAATCACAATTATAAATAAATACTCAGGTGGGGAACAGCTTCACATTCAAATTTATCAAATAACACCATGTTCTTTTATGGACCATATAAGAAGATAAACTAATTTTGCATTTGTCGTCGCAATTTTTTGCTCAACTAATTTATTGCATATACATCATGTGTTTTTCAAAATGAACACATTATATATCGCCCTAATTTTGTACACACAAAGGACTCATATAAGATCACTTTGAGGTTGGGTCTCTTGGATTCAAATCAAATAAATACCTCAATCATTGTACATACACTTGATTTTTTGAAAAAGGTAACTTTATAGTTGTGTACTGGGATCATATTTTCTGTTCTAGATGAGTTCAAATAATCAGACAAAGTTCTAAAAGAGCTGACAGATATAATCTTGGAACAACTGAACTGTATCTTTCTAAATTCTAAATTGGAATGCCAGGAAACTATCTGAGGACTACAAGAGAGCTGATATGGTTCCCATCTTCAAAAAAAGGAGGGGAGAATAGGTGTTGGATTTCACCTGAATGCCTCTATTCATACATAGAACACAGACAGTAGTCATGTGGGTAAGCTCACTGTCCTAGCCAATTAGGATCTAGCTTCAAATCTTTAAAGCACTGCCAGATCCACTCCTTTCTCAGATTTCGTGAATCCGATGACCTGGCTCGTGTTGGCTGTCGACTTAATCAACTCTTGGCCAGGTAAGAATAAGAAAGAATGAGAAGAGATAAAGGAAGGAGTGTCACTTGACTAGGGAGGGAGGTGACTACTGTCTCCATTCTATGCATGAGAAGACGTGTTCAAGTGAATATCTAATGCCTATTCTCCATGCTGGCAAACATAGACAATAGTCATGTGGGACATACACAAGAGATATGTCCCAACAGGGAGGGTAAACATTAGAGGTCATGAGATAAAACACTTCTGCCAAACGTCATATCAATTTTGTAGTGTCTATTAAAGAAGACCAGGTAGCTGCTCGACAAACTTCTTCTAGAGAGGCTTGGGTAGTCCATGCTACTGATGTTGCAGCACTGCATGTGGGGTGCGCTATGATGCCTCTAGGAATTGGCATAGAAGCTGATTCATATGCTTTGGCAATGGCACTTCTAATCCCTCTGTCTAGGGTTGTAGAGGAGACCTTGCTATCCAGTGAACATGGATGACAGGCAATGACGAGAGCCTCCGACTTGCAAATAGATTTGGTCCGTTATATGTATATCTTTAATGCTCTGGTTATATATAGAGTATGCCATGGCAAACAATGGCTAGGTCTAGAGCAGAAGGACGGTAGAGTGATTTCTTGAATTCTGTGGTACATGGTGTTAACCTTTGAGAGAAACGTGGGATCCAATCTAAGTACCATCTTGTCTGGATGAAATTGGCCGAGGTCCTGTCTGATGGACAGGGCTGCTAGTTCTGAGATCCATCAAGCTGAGGTGATAGCGACAGGGAATGTTACCTTACATGAAAGGTGTCGCAGAGAAGTCTCTCTGAGTGGCTCATAAGGATGAGAGGTAAGAGACAAGAAAACTCAAGATAAGTCCCAGGTTGGGTATTGGAGGATGATTGGAGGGCAAATATTAGCTACTCCTTTAACGAGCTCTTGAATTGCAGGGAAACTCTGGAGTGATTCTCCTCTCAGAGCTGCAATAAATGAACAGAGCTGCTACCTGTCTATGTATTGTGTTGGCAGAGAGACCCATGTGAAACACTCGCATCAGGAAACTGACAATCCATGAGAGAGGAATGTGAATAGGTGACAGTCCTTCCACTAGATACCATTCAGTGAACTTGGTTCAGGTGTGGCCGTAGATGTAGCTGGTGGAAGGCCTTCTGGAGGCCTGCATCACTATGATAGCATCCGGATCATAGTCTTGAGACTCTAGATCCCTCCAGATATCTTCCATGCAGTCAGAGGGAACCAGTCAGGATCTGGGTGGAAGGTTGTCCCTGTTGTAGCATGTCCTCCGAAGCAGGGAGCCGCCATAGGGACACGATGGAGAGGGCTTGAAGGTCTGTGAACCAAGCGCATCTTGCCCAATGTGGAGCAATTACTATGATTTGGGCTTCTTCCCAAATTATCTTTTGAATGAGGTCCAGTAATATTGGAATCAAAGGGAAGGTATAAAGGAGTTCTTGCAGCCACAGGCTACTCAAGGCATTAGTCACTTCTGCTCCCGCTTCTGGGAACCGGGAGAAAAAGCAGGGTAGTTGGACATGGTTGCAGTCACAAAGAAGTCGACTACCAGGTATCCGAAGCAAAGGCAGATTTGGTTGAACAGAGCTGGGAGAAGACTCCATTCCCCGAGATTCAGAGTCTGACGAGATAGCCAGTCTACTTGGAGATTCAGCATCCCTGAGATGTGGTCCATGAGAGATTGCATATGTCTCTCTACCAACAGGCCCAATCTCATGGATTTCAGCATCAGGGCTCTGGAGTGTGTCCTGCCTTGGTGGCATATATGGCTCTTGGCTGTTTGTGAGAACTAATATATGTTTGCCCTCTATTTGGCGGCGGAAGTGTTTCAGAGCCAGGTACACTGTTCCGAGTTCTAGCAAATTGATTGGACACTGGGTTTCGGCTAGCAACCCCTCGGCTACCATACCTGCCGTATGTGCTTCCAATCCTGACAGACTGGCGTCTGTTGTGGCAATCATCTGATCTGGGATCTTGAATTTTGTGCCCTTGGAGATGGCAAGAGAGAGCCACTATGAGAGTGACCTCATCAAAGACTGGGGAATCTGGATGATACGACATGATGTTCTTTGTCCTGTTTTCTGAAAAGGCAATAATAACCACTGAAGGTCCCTAGCATGTAACCTAGCCCAAAGGGTGATGTAACCTAGCCCAAGGTAAAAGGACGGGAATTTTAAATTGACTAAGAAACAAGGGTATTAAAAAACCCCCACTCCGTTCAATCTTTCTTACCAATTTATGGTCACTTGCCAACAAGATGGATGAAATACTTACTGCTTTTAAACAGATGCAATTCTGATTTTCACAAAGCATCTGCCCCATGGTTTACTGAAACCTGGCTAAACGAGGAAATTGATGATGATAATAATATGCATATACCGGGTTCTAGATATTTCATGCAGATAGGAATGCAGAATTATCCGAGGAAAAGGAGGGAGGAGGCTTATGTATATATATCAACAACAGCTGGTCTCAGGACATCACCATTATACAAAAATTATGTGATGAAAACTTGCAATCTTTAATTATTAATTGCAAACCATTTTATTCTCCTCAAGAGATTAATTCTTCATTAATATCTGCAGTTTACTTCCATCCACCAGCATCTGTAAAAAAAGGCACTAATAACTCTAGCTAATCAGATTACGGAGGCTGAAGCCAAATAGCCTAATTCACTGGCCATTATTTTGGGACATTTAAACAAGGCAAACTTAAGAGATGAGCTACAAAAATACTTTCAACGTGTGAATTGTCCCACCAGAGGCAATAACTGCTACAAAACACTAAAATATGCTTATAGTTCCTTTCCAAGAGCAGCTGTGGGCCACTCTGATCATTGCATGATTTGCCTTGTACCTGCTTACAAACAAAGATTTAAAGTCACAAAACCAATTAAATCAGTGAGAACTGAACTGAAGAAGCAAAGTTAAAGCTACAGGTTTGCTTTGACTACACAGACTGGAATATTTTTAAAGGCACCTCTGCAGACCTAGATGAACTCACAGATACTGTAACATCATATGTTGGATTCTGTGAAGACCTATGTGTACCAACCAGGAACTTGAGAATATACAGTAACAATAAACCTTGGTTCATAGCTAAACTTAAGCAGTTACACCATTCCAAAGATGAAGCCTACAGATAAGGTGATAGAATGTTGTACAATCAGGCCAGAAATATATTAACAAGGGAGATCAGAGCAGCAAAATGAAACTACTCTGAAAAGCTAACAAATAAACCAGCAAACGTGTGGAAACTCTCAAAAACATCACTGGTTACAGCAAACCACCTTCCCAGTTACTGAAGGAAATCAGCAACTGGCAGATGACCTGAATGTGTTCTACTGCAAGTCTGAAAAGAAACCACAACCACCTATCTCTACAACCTCCACCCCAGACACACCAACAACAGCCAAAACTTCTACAACTGAACCCATCCCATTGGGTTTACAACCCATAGTGATCACAGAAAAGGAAGTGCAAGATCTATTTCACAGACAGAAGCCTGGAAAAGCACCAGGCCCAGACAAGATAACGCCTTCTTGCTTAAGTCTGTGCTGACAAATTGGCCCCCATCTTCACCCAAATCTTCAACAAATCACTAGAGTTGTGCTATGTTCCTTCCTGCTTCAAACACTCTATTATCAT
This sequence comes from Erythrolamprus reginae, assembly GCF_031021105.1. Classification (NCBI taxonomy): domain Eukaryota; kingdom Metazoa; phylum Chordata; class Lepidosauria; order Squamata; family Dipsadidae; genus Erythrolamprus; species Erythrolamprus reginae. The sequence continues at coordinate 49,350,350 of NC_091963.1, forward strand.
CCCAGTGCCGAAGAAGCCCTCCATCAAGAAACTGAATGACTACAGATCAGTTGCTCTAACATCTGTAGTTATGAAAACCTTTGAAAGGCTAGTGATGTCCCACTTGAAAACCATCACAGACCCACTGTTAGACCCCCTGCAATTTGCATACCAAGCAAATAGATCAACAGATGATGCTGTTAATATGGCTCTACATTACATCCTACAACATCTTGAATATCCAATGATCTACGCTAGGGTCCTCTTTGTAGACTTCAGTTCAGCATTCAACACCATCATACTGGACATTCTCTTAACCCTGCTGTTCTGTTCGAGTCTGTGCAACACAAAATCGAAGTTTGAGTCCCTGTAAAAAAATTTCCCTGCATTTCTGAAACTTGAAATTTCATGACTTTTCATCATTTCAGGGGTTCTCTCTATGATAATTTTTTTGGGGGGTGGGGGGGCTTAGTTTTTGCTGGGCAAAAAAAGTCACACTTGTACTGTATACGAGTCTGCGTGACTCGCACCAAAAAATTCTTTATTTTAAGTGCTTATATTTGGTCAATTTGAAAACTTTTTTCCCTTGTGTTCAGAAATGTTCAAACTGGAAATTCAATGCCAAAATTATTGAAAATATTTGGAATTAGGGGCCTAGCAAAATTTATAAATTGACATGCTTGAAAATGGGGGGGGTGATAGCCCTTTTATGAGCAAAATAAACAAATAATCATTATTTTTTTCAGTTCAATTTTCATATCATTATGTTCAGAAATGTTCAAACTAGTAATTCCACACCAAATTTAGTAAAATTGTACATTGTTTGCAGGCTAAACTATCTATACATTGAAATTGCCTCTTCCTGGGCTGTGTGCCAAGCCCCCCTCTTCCAAGTCACCTCCACCTTCTTCTTTGTCCGAGGAAACTGCACTATCTGCCTCTGTTGGCAATAAAACAGGCATATGACATGTTGATTTATTTATTTATTATTTAGATTTGTATGCCGCCCCTCTCCGAAGACTCGTTTCCCCTGCATCCACCTCTACATTCCTTGGGGCAGGAGCTGGGCCAGAGCCAATCACAACACATTTCCTACTCAATTCATTTATTTCACTTCTTTCATTATAACAGTATGTCATTGCTACTTTAACAAATCAAAATAAATATAAATCATTATTACTCCATTATTTTATACAAAAAGTATCCTCCATTAAAAAAACCCAAGTATTAATATTCTTCCCTAATGTAGATATTTTCTACTGCCGTTCTTAGTGTGATAATGTATGTATGTAGTGAGTGCGTATGTATGTATGTATGTATGTATGTATGTATAAATAAATAAATAAGAAAAAAAATCCCTTCTTTTTTATTAAAAGAAATTAATAATAAAACAAAACCAAAATCTATTACTATTAAAACTAAAACAACCAGCAAAACCAAAAACATAACTATTAATAAAAACAGGTGAGGGCTGGGGGGTTTTCCCCTCTGTCATTATTTAAGTGCTTTTATCATATGCTTTAAATCAAGAGTCACTTCTCTCTCTGTTTCTCTCTTTGCTGTCATTCTCTGCCTCAATTCTCTCTCTCTTGTTCTCTTTCTCTCGTTTTCTTTCTTTCTCTCTCACTTTCTCTCTTTCCCTCTCTCTCTCCCCCCTCTTTCTCACTTTCTCTCTAACCCGACAGCCGGGACGAAAGCGCTCTTGGCGAAGGGACTGTGAGAGGGGGCAGGGCGGGCATTCTCGAAGCGGCTAGCAGCCGGATCGGGAGGACGAGAAGCCGCCGCCACCAGCACCGCTGCAGCCACCGTGGGGAGGTGGGAAGCGGAGGTGGGAAGCGGAGAAGGAGAAAGAGGGGCGGATTGGGCGAGGGCAGCAGTGAGAAGCCAGGGGCGCGAGGGGGGCCGGAGGCGCTGGAGGGGCGGAGGCGGCTGTGGCTCCTTGCGCAGCCCTGGAAAAAAAATGCGCGGGGGGTGTTTTGGGGGCGCGGCCACGCGGCTGCACACCTTAGACGGTACGTTGTCCGCCACCTACTTGCTGACGTTATAGCCTTGTTGGGACATGGTGGCCATGTACCAACCATCCACTACTCCATCCATCTGGACCATCCTGGGCTGCACGACACTCATCAGTAAACAAGACTGTTTGAAATTAATCTTCATGTATGTCTGGGTCCGCTGCAACCATTTCTGCTTATGAGCACTGGTTAGGGGTGTCCGAACAGTAGGTTTATGCACCACAGCAAGTCCTTGAAGGATCCTACACTTTGAGCTTCGTGGGACTCCAGAGGCACCAGCAGCTTCAAATATCTGTTTGCTGGTTTGTAATGGCATTTTAGCAGCTGCTCTCTTAATCCGATGATCTTGCCTGGGGACAAACCTTCCTCATTCTACCTTTATCTGCACAAATCCATCTGTGCTCTGAATCAGCCACAAATCTCTTCACAGTACGATGATCACGCTTAAGTTTTCATGAAATATCCAATGTTTTCATACCTTGTCCAAGGCATTGCACTATTTGGCGCTTTTCAGCAGCAGAGATCCTTTTTCTTTCCCATGTTACTTGAAACCTGTGGCCTGCTTTATAATGTGGAACAGCCTTCTTAAGTAGTTTGCCTTTAATTGGGCTCACCTGGCAAACTAATTATCACAGGTATCTGAGATTGATTTCAGTGATCCAAAGAGCCCTGAGGCACAATACCATCCACGAGTTTTATTGAAAAGCAAAAACAAAAAAAACCCTTTATAACACTTAAATCCAATTTGCATAATAATTTGGAACGTGGTGTATATGTAATTACTTTTGTTCTTTTGTTTTAATTTGCCTTCTGTTAGACTCCAACTAATAAAAAATAAAAACTAGAATATCAGTATACATTTTTAAATGGTAATCATACATATTGAAACACTCCTACATTTTTTCAATTTGACTGTTATTGTGATTTTAAAGTTCAAGTGATAAATTGTTTTCTTGATATGGTTTGAATACAAGAATATCTACAGGTCCTTGATTTACAATAGCAGTTGGGTTAGGAATTTCAGCTGCAAAGTGAATAGAGTATCATGTGATATCATTGTTAGGGGAGAAATTCTAGCACTTACAGTTACTGTGATTAACCAAATCATCATGGGTCATTAAGCATGGACATCAAAAGATCATCATTTGGGGACCTTCCCCAAATGTTTGATTACATTGGTCAACACAAAAGAATCATCATTAAAGGTAATATGTCTGTTTTATGGAATTTGATGTGCTGATTCAAAAAATAAGCTTAGTTTTGCTCTATCACATTAAGTTTCTGATATAAAAGCATTCTTATTACGTTATTTCTATATTTTCAATATATGTGGTTTTTATATGTTATTCCCATAAAATATTGATATCAATATCAACTCAGTTCAAAACCTCTTCACTAGTTGGCTGTTTGGGGGAAAATAGGAGGAAGAAGACCTATTGGATATATTCACTACCTTGAGTTATTTGTAAAATAGTAAAGGCACAATACAAATAAATAAATGAAAAATTCTGTAATAATGTTAGGATTTTATAAATTAATGAGCTGCTCTTTGTCAGGAGGAGCCTTCCCAAACATGGTCTCCTCGAGATGTATTAGACTACAACTGCCTTCAATTCTAGCCTGCACGGGTATATTGTAATGGTATATAGGAATGACTTTGGGAGACAGGGTAACGTGACATAATCCAATAAAATGAATGAATGGCCTCTTTGAAGAACTAAATCAAGAGTATTTTGTTCCAGATTGGTGATTGTTTATTGACTCATCCCAGAGAAGTTTGAAAGCAGTATTGTTTCACAATGCAAATATGAAACCATCACTCCCTATGTCATCTAAAGGAAAATTTTAAGCATCTGTCAATTGTTTTGGGATGCTATACAATATAAGCATCATCAATGGAATATCAGTGGAGTTTTGAAAGTAACTGGTCTGCTAATGGGAATGTAAGGAGGTTTCACAAAATATTGCTGCTTCTGTGTTTATGGGACAGTAGAAACACAGTAGAGAGAGTATTATTTTCAATGTGATTGGGGACAGAGAAAAATCTGTGCTCTAGGTAGGCACAATGTAAAACATAATCCTTTAGTTGCTCCAACAAAAATCTTTCTTCCTCCATTATATATAAAGTTGGGATTGATTAATAGCTTTGTGAAAGCCATGGCAAAGACAAACTCACAAGGGGTCCAGTACATTTCATAGAAATTCTCCAGCATTTCACTAGCAAAACTGAAGGAAGGAGTATTTGTTGGTCCTCACATCAGAGAGTTTATAAGAGACGATGTGTTTGAAGGAACTGAGCGCTTGGAAAACTTCAAGTAGATCTGTGAAAACTTCTTAGAAAAAAATAAATCTCTATAATATGTTGAAGATGTTGAGGAACTGCTAAATGCATACCAGTGTCTTGGATGTTGCATATCTTTGAAAATGCACTTTTTGCATCCACATTTAGATTTCTTTCGTCCAAATCTGTGTACATGAGTGCAAAATATATAAATACTTTGGCATTTCTTATGTATACACTACAATTTGTATAAATCTCACTCATAGTGCTTTCAATTCCCCCAAATGATAAGGGCCAGAAGAAAGTTGTCATTATTTACTTAAATACTATAAACTATATAATTACTAATATAATCTGTAACTCTAAATATATACTACTGACAACTTAGCATTAATAGAAAGAATGAAAAGTTGCACCAACACACTTAAAGACATCTACAGAAATGAATATTGGGAAAACCAGAAAATCTTCATTTAACCTATAGAAAGTTTAGATAAACTTGCCTTTGATAATCAACTGAATAAGCTGCTCTACTAGCATCAAGGGATGGTGTGGGGATATCTAGCAGGTGTCGTAGTTTATCACAAAACCGTCTAAAATAATTGGAAGTGACAACCAGCACCACCACAAATGATTTATTAGTCTTTCACTCTGCTTTTCAGCTTCCTCGGGGCCAGAATAAATAATTTACCAACTCCGTATCTTTCAATCATTAATTCTTCCCTGTGCTCCAAACTACATTTAACTCTGCTGGGTTCAGTTGAATTAAAAAACACAATATAAAAACACTTACCTACCCTTGCCCCAAGTACAGTACAATTTTGCTGTGTCTAATAATTTTTAAAAATCTAGTTAACAAATTCAACAGTAGGTAAGAAGTTATTCTATCTCTACACTCAGAGACTTTTTAAAAAGGAGATAAACATTAAGAATTAAACAAATACAGCAATAGAGGGAACATATCTGAAATATCTGTAATATTATTTCAAAAAATAAAATATTACCTTCATCTTCTCATACCACTATTTGTGCAAGAGCAGTTTCCTTGAATATACATGCAAATAGTTCTTACCATAAACGATCAAGATTGATAAAGCAATGTTATATTATATTGCTTATTCATTAGTCAATTCATTACATTAAGAAATAACTTTGTCAGTCACAATAAAATAAAATAGGATAAATTAAAATAGGATAAAGTAAGATGAGCTAAAAACAGTGATAAAACAGAATAATGATTCCCCCCCCCGAAACTAAAATCTTTTCTAATTAACGGCTTTCCTGAAAGTTTTTTAAAAATGGATATATGTATTTGAAACAAAAAGTAGAATAATTTTCCAAACTAAAATAGACCTAAAAAAATATTTTTTATTACACACAAGGTGCAACTTTCTTTAGAGCATCAGCTACCATATTTCTATAATGTGGCAAAAACAAAATACTAAATCTCTTCCTAAATCCATTTTAATGAAACCTGCTTGTGCCTCATTAAGTGGGTATCTATGATTAAAATAGAGATGATTTTATGATATACAATGTATTTATTGTAAAAGCAGCATCTGTTTGTGTCACAGGATAACATATTTTAGGGGAAAAATACAGATTTAAAAAGCAATCCAGACTTTGGTATGTGTGTATGAGTGTGAAAGTGTATGTGTATGTGTGTGTGTGTGTGTGTGTGTTTTATATACATATATGTATATATAAATGTACTAAGGGATTAAGAGGCTGGTATTTTGCATTCTTATAAAAAACTAAAACTGCTGGAAACATTCAGAACAATTTTATCTACAGACAGCTTCATTTTTATGATCTGTGGGACTACAGCAGTTCCTCAAACTTTTAAGTGCTCCAAAGAAAAACATTCTGTAAAACTATTAAAATTAATCAATAAGACTTTTAGCAAATGACATTGTCTGAAATGAAATATATTGATATATAAGTCAACTGTATTATTGTCATATAAATATTAGAGTTTATATTAATATATGAAAAATTGTAAAGCTCATATCATAATAATTAATTTAGCAACAAAACACTCAAACTTCTTATAGTATAATATTTACATCAGAATTCCAATAACTCTAAGCTTGAATAGTTTTTAGAAGCATTTTAGGACTATTTGTATATTCTTTGTAAAAATCAAGAATTTGGACATTCTCTTGTATTCTTTCAGGTTTTCTATCAGAAATCATCTTTAATCAGTTACTGTATTTCTGAAGGTGGGGGGGGGGGGGATATATCACACTTTAGTATAAACCAGTAACCTAATACAGAAAGCTTTGATCACCAGATGTAAATTCATGTATATTCTTAAGCAGAATACTAATGTGTTGCTTTTCCCATTTAAACATTTATTCAAAACTTAAACGACACATCATCTAAAAAAAAATACACTCCTCCTTTGGAGCCATCCCCTCCACTGAGAGGATGTCTTTTAACTCATCTGCTGCTCTCTTTATTAATAATGTCCTTAAAAATAACTTTTAAAGCAAAAACCAACCAGTCAATGTGTCATTAATTAAATTAATAGAGAAAATTCTTAAAATTCTTAAAATTAAAAAGCTAAGTGACATAAGTACAATGACTTTTCCTCTCTTAAACATATGGTTTATACACTTAGGAAAATCGCTCTATTTCTTCAATTGATTGCAACTCTTTCTCTGCTATAGGTTTATTTCTATATATTTTTTAAAATGTCAAGATTTAGTTACTGTAAAACTAGGAATGTCCTTCCTAGCAAAGCTAAATGCTTCTCAAACTTTAGCACCATGTCCACATTGTGAGAAGAGGTAACAGGTTAAAGTAATTTTTATTGCTAGTATTGGACAAAGAAAAGTGTGGCTTTGGCAGCCATCCTAGGTCGTCCTGAAGTGACCTGGTTAAAGGGATTCTGGTGAAGTTGCGACAGGCCCAGCAAGCTGACAATAAATATATTGCATAGCTACAAAAATCCAAAGCAGATACAAATGAACTGATCCAACAATTTAGATTTAGATTTAATTGGATTTGTATGCCGGCCCTCTCCGAGGACTCGGGGCGGCTCACAGCATGTACAGAAAAACAGGAAACAATAATAACAATCCAATTAATAAATTTAAAAAACAATCTTAAAATTCTAATTTAAAAACTAGCGATATTATTCATTCATCAGTCAAACTAAAGCATTCATTGGTCAGGGGGAAAGATCTAAGGAACCCCAGGCCTGGCGGCAAAGATGAGTTTTTAAACTTTTTCGGAAGATGAGGAGGGTGGGGGCAGTATGAATCTCCGGGAGGTGCTGATTCCAGAGGGCCGAACCCCCCACAGAGAAGGCTCTTCCCCTAGGTCCCGCCAGCCAACATTGTTTGGTCGATGGGACCCTAAGGAGACCAACTCTGTGGGACCTCACTGGTCGCTGGGATTTGTGCGGCACAAGGCGGTCTCGGAGATAGTCTGGTCCTATGCCATGTAGGGCTTTATAGGTCATAACCAACACTTTGGATTGTGTCCGGAAACAAATTGGTAGCCAATACAGTCCGTGGAGTGATGGTGAGATGTGGGCATTTTTTGGAAGGCCCAAGACTGCTTGTACAGCTGCATTTTGGACGAGCTGAAGTTTCCGAACACTCTTCAAAGGTAGCCAAATGTAGAGAGCATTGTTAGTAGTAGTCGAACCTCGAGGTGATAAGGGCATGAGTGACTGTGAGCAAAGACTCCCTGGTGCACCAGGCGGACCCAGGCAAATGCCCCCTTGCCACAGCCGAAAGATGGTGTTCTAATGTCAGCTGTGGATCGAGGGGGATGCCCAAGTTGCAAACCCTCTCTGAGGGGGTCAATAATTCCCCCCCAGAGTGATGGACGTACAGATGGATGTGTCCTTGGGAGGCAGTACCCACAGCCACTCCGTCTTGTCTGGATTGAGTCTGAGCCTGTTGGCACCCATCCAGACCCTGACAGCCTCCAAACACTGCTTCGCTGAGTGGAAATGTACAGCTGAGTATCATCAGCATACTGATGGTAACTCATTCCATGTCCTTGGATGATCTCACACAACGGCTTCATGTAGATATTAAACAGCAGAGGACTGACCCCTAGGAACCTCACAAGGTAGGGACCTACGAGTCGACCTCTGACCCTCTGCTAACACTGACTGCGACCGATCGGAGAGGTAGGAGAACCACTGTAAAACGGTGCCTCCCACTCCCAGCCCCTCCAGTCGGCGCAGAAGGATACCATGATCGATGGTATAGAAAGTCGCTGAGAGGTCAGGAAGCACCAGGACAGAGGATAAACCCCTGTCCCGGGCCCGCCAGAGATCATCCATCAACGCAGCATTTTAGAAAACAGTCCCTCACACTGACCTCAATGCCCCTCTCGCCAGTCTCAGTCTCAATGTCAGCTTAATCACTCACTCATATGCTCGCTCGCCAGCAGCTCAGTCTCTTTGTAGTTCGATTTCTTTGCTTAATTCCCTCATTCAGCTTGTGTACATAGCTCGTTCTGCCGCTCTTTTAGCTGAGATTCGGTTGCTTCTCTTTCAGCTTGTAGGTGGTCACGGATGGGCGCTAATATTCCCAGCAACAATCCCAAGAAGGTCTTAAAAGCTCTTTTTAAAGGGTCTTCAATCATCAGAGACTCTGATAGCTAATTTAGTAGTACAAACCTGAGTAGTGAAAACCTGAGTAGTTGGTAAAAAACCATAGTCCCGACGGAGAGCGTGGAGAAATGATTGCAGAAACAAGCCAAAGCACCGGGCCTGGGTGGGTTTACAGGGGAATTTTATAAAACTTATATGAATGTATTGCTGCTGCATTTGGGGAAACTGTTCAGTAATATATTGTTAAATCGTGATATCCCACAGATATGGAAGCTTTCAGAAATTGTTACTATTCCGAAGATGGGTCGAGACTTAAGAGAGCCTGGGTCCTAATGTCCTATCAATTTGGCAAATCAAGATTATAAAATATTTATGAAAATATTGGCAAATAGACTAGAAAGTATTTTACCAAAAATAATTGAAGAGGATCAATATGGATTCGTGAAGGGAAGGAAAATAAGCGAACCAATTAGAAATGTAATAAATGTGATGCACCATGCTAGGAAATTGGGAATTTTGAAACTAGATGTGTATAAAGCTTTTGATAAAGTTAACCATAGCTATTTATATAAATTATGTAAGGAACTAAATATGGGGGATAAATTTTGTGAAATTATAAGAGATTTATAAAGGGAATGAAGCGTATATAAGAGTGAATGGACAAAGAACGCAGAGAATTAAAATATTAAACGGCATCAAGCAGGGATGTCCTTTATCTCCAAAATTATTTGTAATAGCTATAGAGATCTTAGCTAATAAGATAAGACAAGATAACACCTGGGCAGGATATAGAATAGGGGAATTAGAAATGAAAATATATTTATTTGCAGATGATGCAATTATATTGACCCAGACCCCGATGGAGATGATTAAAGGTATAAGAAATATTTTACAAGAGTTTAAACAGGAATCGGGACTGTTGGTTAATCTGGAAAAAATCAGAGATTATGTGCTTAAATACAGGTCCGAGAGAGCAGATAGAAATTAGGAAAGAATCAGGGTTGAAATTAGGACTAAAAAAAATCAAATATTTGGGAATTTGGTTATTGAGGAACCCAGCGAAAATTGAGGAGGTGAATTATATATTAATATGGAGGAAAATGTTGAAACAGATGAGGAGCTGGAAAGAGAAAAAGTTAAGGAGAATCTCTAAAATAAGAGCTTTAAAAATGATGATAGTTCCCAAAATGATGTACCTATTTCAGTTGCTGTCAGGGGGGCTATCAATATTTAAGTTTAAAGAGTGGGATAAAAAACTTAATTACTGGATTTAAGAAGATAAGAGACCAAGAATAAGGAAAAAGTGCCATGCATGTCATCCGGGGTGAAGCGCTGGGGGGAGGGAGTCAGGAAGGTCCTCCTGCTCCACCCCCCCCAGCTGAAAGCACCAAGACGGTCTGCCGCCGCCCGCTTGAGCCTCCCTTTCCTCTACGCCACTTCGCCCTGCCTGTCATCCTGGGCGAAGCGTTGGGGAGAGGGAGTCAGGAAGGTCCTCCTGCTCCCACCCAGCCAAAAACACAAAGGCGGTCTGCTGCCGCCCGCTTGAGCCAGGATGACAGGCAGGGGAAGCGGCGTGGAGCAATGGGAAGCTGAAGCTGCCGGCGGTTTGAGCCTCCCTTTGCCCCATGCTGCTTCACTCTGCCTGTTGTCCTGGGCAAAGTGCTAGGGGGAGGGAGTCAGGAAGGTCCTCCTGCTCCCCCCCCAGCCAAAAACACAAAGGCAGTCTGCCGCTGCCCACTTGAGCCAGGATGACAGGCAGGGGAAGCAGCGTGGAGCAATGGGAAGCTGAAGCCGCCGGCGGTTTGAGCCTCCCTTTGCCCCATGCTGCTTCACCCTGCCTGTTGTCCTGGGCGAAGTGCTGGGGGGAGTCAGGAAGGTCCTCCTGCTCCCCCCCCAGCCAAAAACACAAAGATGGTCTGCCGCCGCCCGCTTGAGCCAGGATGACAGGCAGGGCGGAGCAGCGTGGAGCAAAGGGAGGCTGAAACCGCTGTCGGCTTCAGCTTCCCATTGCTCCACGGGCGGCGGCAGACCGCCTTTGTATTTTTGGCTGGGGGGGAAGCAGGAGGCGCATGATTGGGCCGGCGGTGGGTGCGGGGCGAGGCGGCAGGTCAGCATCCTGGGCGGGTGGGCGGCGGGCGAGGAGGCACGGCCGAGCGGGCACGGCTCAGGCTCCGGCTAGACCTCCGGCGAGGATGGGGCGGGCGGTGGCTGGACGCAGCGGGGAACATCTTAGTGGCTCCAGCGTGGGAGGCAAGAGAGGACCGGGCGACCAGAGCAGCAGCGCTGCCGCCGTTGCCGCCACGCCCGGCTCGGCTTCCCTGGCCGCCACAGGCACCGCGTGCTGCGATCTTCCGGGCCGGCGAGGCTCAGCGGCGGAAGGCGGCCGCCTGGCGGGGGAGGCTCGGCCGAAAGGGGCCAGGGCTGGAGCCACAGAGCCAGGCACGCCTTCCGCCCGGGAAGTCCTGCCCCTTCATCCCCGAAGGCCGGCCTTTTTGGCTGGGAGGGAAGGTGAAGCGCTGGCGGCTGTAGCAGCTCCTGCAAGAGGCTTCCCCGCCCCTCGCCTGTGGCTGGCAGAAGAGCGCTCTTGCCCGGCGGGAGGAATAGCACTGGGCAAAGCACTCTTCACCTCCCGCCGGGCAAGAGCGTTCTATATCTGACTTCTCTGACCGATGCAGCCCCTTTCTTCCAGTCCTAAGCATCACTTCCAATTTGTAGTCCTGCAGCAGCCACTTATCTTTTCTTCCCAGTGATAATCAAGAGGGGGAAAGGGGAAAAGTATCTGAGAAACAGCCTTCAGCATTAAAGTGCAGGCTGGTTAAAGGGCTGGACAAAAATATGCTGAGAAGAAGATAAAAGCTTGTTTGTTGATGATTGGAACTTACTGACAATCAAACAGGACCTTTACCTACCAGAAACTGGCACCAGAGAGGGGAATGAGACAACATACTGTATATTAATCAGAGGAGGAGGATCAGGAGGAAAACCTGAAGAGAGAGATGAGTGGATGTGTAAGGGAGTCAATTGGTAAAGGCAAAGTCATCAGGCTTTCAAATTCTTCTCACTGGTGCTTAGCACCAAGTGAGATTTCTGGAAAGCTATAGAGCTTCACATGGCAGGCCTATGGAATTTGATGTCATTCACACTGAAGCCACAGGACTATTCCCCTGCACTCCAGCTCACTCAATTATGTCTTATTCCTCACTTTGGTCTGCACATTCCTCTAATGAAGGTGGCAAATATCCCAGCAGACACTAGGTTTCTTGTCTTTGCTTTTTCAAAGTCTTGGTTTGAATGATTTTGAAACTATTAGATAGCTTCGGCTCCCAGGTTTTTTTTCTATCCCTTAAGTATACCATGCTCCAAGAAATTAACTATGAGTTGCTGTACATCCACATAGGGAAAACATAGATGGGGGGGGGGTCATAATTAAGCAAGACAAGCACGTGGGTTCTTCACTTAAAAGACTATTATGACTTGAAACCATATGGACAGGCTCCCTTACAATTGTTGGTAAGTTACATGTCTTAAATTTTACTATCTCTTACATAGGGCTTTAAAACCTATTTCTGAGTTGACCTTTAAAAAACTGTTTTTATTTTAGCAATTTTCTTTACTTAAAAACAACATTTTATAGTTTAACTTGTTTTTCGTAAGCTGTTTTAAGAAAGACATTCAAATAAATTTAACATAAAAATATTTTAAATCCTGAATATCATTCAAAAAGTAGAACAGATTAAAGGTAGTTGGAAAGCCTAGGACAGATAAGTAGACTTACAATTGGTGTGAAATACATCTAGTCGTGTTATGTTAGAATAACATTTGAAAAGAATGATAAAAAAACATTTATCATACAATAAATTTTCTCCAAAGGAAGGACTATTCTAATTTGATTGTCTTCAGAAATTTCCATTAATTTTCTACTTCACATATTATTTCCTGAAAATTATTTTTGAAGCTTTAAACAGCACATACATGCTCAATATGAAAAAAGACAGCAAAAATAATGACCTAGAGCCAGAGAAACTTTCTCCATCAGAATACCCTAGGGAAGAATCACATTCCTAATTTACAGAAGATAACATGATTAAATATACGAAGTATAAGGTAACAGTAATAAGTTACAGAAATTCATGTAAAAGTCCAGTTATAAGGATTATTTACAGAATATATGTGTGTGTACATCTACATAGGCATATATCGATATGGACAGGGGAAGAGGGAGGGGGAGGGAGGGGAGGAGAGGGTGAGAGGGAGGGAAGGAGAAAGAGAGAAAGGGAGAAAGAGAGAGGGGGGGAGAATCTTGCAATGAATGTAAAGTTGCCTCCAAGCTAGCACTTTAATTTTCAAGAACCAAGTAAGAATGGGAAAAAAATCTAGTCAGTAACAATGCTGTGTTGAAAAGCAATAAAATCAAAATTAAGTTATAAATAATTTAAAGCCTGTCATGAAGATGCATTAATAATTCATCAGATAAATAATTTACTAAATAATCAAATAAATAAATAATGAAATACATAAATAAATCAGCAAATAAATAATTCTGCAAAATAACCTAAACAATAAGTCACTAAAATAAATGACAACTGAACAAAACTATAATGATTTTCTTAAATTCTGATAGTTTTAAATAAACAAATGTATATAAAATAGAACAATCTTGGTTAGATAAAAAGATACTTTTTTCTGTGATATTGGTGAATTTCTAATTATGTTAAAAGAATACACCATATTTTACAAGAATGAAGCAATCCTGATAATTTAACAAGCCTGCAGTTATAAAGTATGCTTTTACATTCCATGTAATTCATCTCCACAAACTAATTTTGCATCAAACATATATAGGCAGTTTATTTGCAAAATGCTTAATTTACATTTTCTTTTCAGTGCAGTACTTACAATATTGCTATACAATATTGCTATGTAGTCCTTCTTGGCCGTTGCTTTATAATCTTCTCCAAACTTTCAGAAGTTTTGCTGTAGGGAGAAACAATTGGAACCTTAATTATTACAGAATAATTTTAATTAGGACAGGTATCTCATTCATTAGTGGATGACAATAATTTATTTGAAAGCATTTAAAAGGCAGTTTTATAATTCTACAAAGCAATTTAAACACAAAAGAATCCTATCTACTAACTAAAGTTTTTTGAAGTCTTTTATGGAATGATATCAGGCACACTGATCCCTTATTGCATTAAAACTGACATACTATCTGTGCAAACTGGCACTTGTTCAGAGGACAAGATGTGAGAGGATTTGGCTGACTTTTAAATCTTATTCTGAATGCCTGATATTCATACTCCTTGCAAACGAGCAAGGATTTCCAGATATTTACTTCTAGGAAAATAGCAGTTCTATTAGTCTGTAGTAGCAAATTCAAATGTAGGCCCCAGGCCGCTTCCCAGCAGTCTCCTGAAGCCGAACGCCAAAGCCGAACTTCCGTGTTCGGCTTCAGGAGACAGCTGGGAAGCGGCACGGCTGTTTTAAAAGGTCGCAGTCGGCCTGGGGGGCTTTCCAGCACCCCCCCAAACCCCGAACCCGGGTTCGGGGGGGTGCTGGGAAGCCCCCCAGGCCAGCTGCGACCTTTTAAAACAGCCGTGCCGCTTCCCAGCTGTCTCCTGAAGCTGAACGCCAAAGCCGAACTTCCGTGTTCGGCTTCGGGAGACAGCTGGGAAGCGGCGCGGGGGTTCAGAAAAATTTTGCCTCTTCTTACGAACTTTGTTCGAGTTACGAACCGGCGTTCGGGAGGCTTCTGGGAAGCCCCGCCGCCCGGCTGTCGCCTTTTAAAACAGCCACGCCGCTTCCCAGCAGTCTCCGAACGCCAGTTCGTAACTCGAAAAAAGTTCGTAAGAGGCAAAATTTTTCTGAACCCCGGGTTCGTATCACGAGTTGTTCGTAAGACGAGAGGTTCGTATCTTGAGGTACCACTGTATATTTAAATGCACTGTGACCCTATTCACATTGACCCACAAGGAAGTCCTACTAATAATCACATGCAAGAATGTTCTGTGAGTTATATAAATAATTTTACATTTATAACATTTTTGTTACAAAGAATCACATTCGCACGTATTAGGAGAAATAGCTAAGAGGATTATAAGGCAGAAAAAACAGTAAATGAGGTGAGTGTCAGGCTTTAATAAATAATGAATCACAACTTTTACTATTGGCAGGCCTGCATAGCAAATAATAAGAGAACCTGATTTGTAGTTCAGCAATATCTGACGACTCATAATTTTTCCATCCTCATTTCCAATGTTTATAACCTTTTCAATCTTTCAAATAAAATCAAATAAAGAATTAAACCATTCTATAGCAAAATTCAATTAACTTCCATTAAAGAAAATACAGACCTGTAAGAGTGATGTTTTAGAAATAGTAACATATGACACCTGCCTCCAAACAAATGTAATTAATTAAGACCTGTTTTAAAGGTTTCATATAGTAATATAAAATACAAAAAAGGTATCAATTTCAATTCAACTCTTACCTGGTTGGCAGTACATCTATTTTAAATGGGATTTTGCTTATTTGTTATATACAGCATAATTAATGACACTCAAGTTAGCTTTATCCTTCTTGAAACATTATACAAAATCATTCTAATCTTCTTTGATTTAGTACACCTTTTAAGATTATTTATTAATGTTTGAATATCTCATCCATCATTCATTACTATTGATGTTGCAAATTAGAAGAATGGAACAAAGCATTGAACTATTCACTTTTTCCATATACATCAATAAAACAATCACCTTCTCTGGCACATAATGAAAGAAGAAAGTTAGTTCTAGTTGCCAGTGAAAAAAACTATGTCCATGCAAACATCCTTAGGTAATTTTCAATATCGAGCAAAAAAAAGGTTCCCTCTTTTTCTTCCACCAACCAAATAAAAAATTATTGTCCAAATAAAAAGAAAAAGGAATAAATGAAAGCAGATTTGGGGTCACACAAGAAATGAAACAATGCAAAATAAAAAAGGAAATTAAAAGTTATTTTTGAACCAATGTTCATTAGAAATTTAATAAGAACTAGTGACTAGAATGCTTTGACTGTCCATGATAACTAGAGGAAAAAAACTGTGAAAATATTACTAACTAGAGGAAGTAATTGGAGGGAAAATGAAGATTAAGGCATAGATCAATAAGTGCTCTTGATTTCAGTTTAGCAATA
The DNA here is from genome assembly GCF_031021105.1 of Erythrolamprus reginae. NCBI lineage: Eukaryota > Metazoa > Chordata > Lepidosauria > Squamata > Dipsadidae > Erythrolamprus > Erythrolamprus reginae. Next base: position 49,366,377 of record NC_091963.1, read on the forward strand.
TTGGTTATCTGATAATAGATTCTACAAATTACCGATAATATGTAAATAGAAAAGTAGAAAAATGTTTAAAATTTAGGAATAAAGTATTGTCATGAAACAAAATATTTACAGTCTTCAAATAATGATAATTGCTCTTTGAATCTTGTTCCTAGCATGTTGTTAGAAAAATTCCCCAGACCAAGAGAATAATGTGACCTCTCCAGAGCAGCACAGTATATTCTAGCAGCACTGAATAGCGAAGGGTTATTGGGTGCAACAACTATTTTTGGGTGCTCAACTGGCATCTTGTTGTCTTTTACTCCTCTGGAAAGGATGCAGTCCAAATTCCTAAGAACTACTTTTCAGGTAGCTCACTGTGTCCCAAATGTAATATTAAAAGGGGAGGCAGGATTAACTAAAGTTGATACAGGTGCACAGAGGATTTACATTATAGCACATAGACTTTCCTCCCCGCCTCAAAAAAAAAGGTCTGAGTTATTTTCCTCTAGAATAACATTTTGAATCAATATATTGTAGTTCAAGACCATCTCACAAAAAAATTAGTTTCTTGCCTTCTCCCGATAAATGCTCCTAATTATGGAGCAAGTGTGCACTTAGTGCATTTAAACCATGTATTAGACTTGGAAGCCCAACAAAATCAGCCTGCCCCTAAGAACATTTTTTGAGCAAATGCCGTCACCTTACTGTCCCCAGCTCTGAAGGGGATTTTAGCCTGATGAAATGCACTTTTAATGCAAATAAGAAGCATTAAAAATAATAATAATCAAAGTAAGATAATATATTACAATTAGTAGTAAATTGTCAGTACACAGTCAAAGTCTGCCTAATTTTGCAGACCATATAACAAAATTTAGCTACAAAGAAGCAACATTGTACTGATCTGATAACACAATTGTACATAAACAGATAACTGTATCCTGGGTGTTTTTATCAGGTGAAGTGTTATGAAGTGGGTCCATATTTCATTACAGTAGTAATGTGAAGTAAGAGTAGTATAGTAAGACGTGAACTGTAGTTTTAATAGGCTTTTACGTACAGGACAGACTTAACTAATGGATTTTTTAAAAATAGTGGTTGTCAAAACTGCTTTGGGAACTACCTCACTCAACAACTACAATCTTGGCCCTTCCTGTTGCGGTTGCTAAGCAAAAGAATGGGTCAAACAGATGGAATTGAAATAATTCCCTGCCAAAGGCAGCTCCCCTCCATGTGCAAAAGGGAATTCATGGATGGGCCAGAGAAATAGAAATCTGAAAGGAAGGACGTCTTCATGACATCAAAGCTCCGCCTATGGAATTCCCTATTGGGATTCCCCATCTCCGTTTCAGCCTCCAGATCGGCCAAAAACACCGCTACTGATTGCAAAAACGGCGCTCCGCCGGGCGCCGCCACATGGCTATAACCTTCTGAAACAGCCAAGCGCTTCTCAGCGGCCTCTGGAACCTGAACCCAAAAAGTTCGGGTTCGGGTTTGGGAGAACACCGAGAAGCCCCCAGGCTTTTTAAAAAGGTGACAGCCAGGCGGCGGCCAGCAGAGCGCCATTTTGTGATCTGCAGTGGGTTCGTAAGGCAGAAAAAGTTCGTAAGAAAAGGCAAAAAATTTCCGAACCCCGGGTTCATATCTCAAGGGGTTCGTATCACGAGGTAACACTGTACCTCTTTTTCTGCAAGCCCAACAACGGGCTACAGTCATTCACACTAAAGTTCTCACATCAGATATGGATAAACCCCATAGTCAGGATAAAGAAGAGAAGAAATTTAAAGACCCTGTAAAAAAGTGGCAGCCCACGCAGAAAATTAGGTCTTCTCCAGGCAGGGCGGCAAAAGGGGGAGGCACTAATAAAAAAAAATTATTAGAAGACAGAAAAATATCTCCCCTACTACAAACACACCAGGTTGCTCTTGGAATTCATTTGATTAGAATTAATTATGGATGTTGGAATACTAAGAGTGCCATACTAAATTCCTTAAGCCAACTTCTCCATTGTCAGAGGGGGCAGATTGATCTCTGTGCTGTGGAGTGGCTTCCAGAGCCCCCAAATTGGAAGAGATTATTTCTGACTTTTAAACAGCCCACCATTCCACTAATGTTATTTAAGATGAAGGCACATCTAGCCTCCTTCCAATTTTTTCCAATCAGAGTTTTCTGTGAGGAAAAGGTTAAACCCTTAATTGTCAACATGGGAGCCTCTAAAGATGCTGTCTCTTCCACACTCTCAACCTTGGGAAAGAGAGATGAAGAAAGTGGGAGTAAGCCAGCATTGCTCAGTGATAATGCACTTAACATCTCAGAAACTGGACTTATTAACACTTTCAGCACTCTCCCAAGGGAAGAACAAGATAATATATTACTTAAGCTGGAAAACTTAAGAAAATCTCTACTGACTATAGTGGACACAGCCAAACCACTTATAGATTTGATTTCCCAGGTGGTTGTGCTTCTTGATTCTCCTCCAGGAAGGAGGAGTTTGCATGAATGTGAGCTTATGGAAAACAGAAGCCAAGAGACACAGGGGCCACCAGCAGAGAAGGAGATACTAGCATCCTTATGTAACTACCCAATGATGCCCTCAGTACTACAAGTGAGTGAGAGAAGCCCCACATCAGTGTTATCATCTCAAAGCTGAATGGTGTATGATCTAACAACCCCCTCTTCTACATCTAGTGAGGAGGTATCTGAATGGCAAGCCCTGTTAGCTGGTGTTAAAAACTCTTACCCTGAACAATTTTCCCAGGAGTCTATACAGGATTTAGATGGGACCGCCCCTCTTTTAGAGAAGGCCAACTTTGAGTTTGATGACACCTTAATACATTGCACCAACCCACCAAATTCCCTCTGTATAAATCAAATGTCCTGACGAGCTGCAAAAGAAGAGACCCGATGTAAGAAAAACATATTAAGTATTATGTCATGGAATGTAGCTGGGTTGTAATGTTTTAGAGGTTTAAATCATCCTGATCCTCTGATAGATAAGGATATCATTTTGGTGTAAGAGACCTGGACCAGGGATGACCTTCTGTTAAATGGATATCAATCATATAAGCTAGAAGCAAGGCCAGGTAGAGGTCCAGGAAGACTGAAGGGAGGGTTGGGTATTTTCATTTCTACCAATTTGAGACCAGAGCCTACTCTTATTGCCCCACTAAAACATATGGCCGTGGCCCTTCTCCTCAAGATGGACTCAGTCCTGCTTTTAATAATTAATGTTTATCTTCTGCCACTGGTAAGAAAAGCTGAAATCACTGCAGTATGGATGGGGTTGGAACATTATACAGTGGAACCTCAAGATACGAACCTAATTGGTTCCAGGGGGAGGTTCGTAACACGAAAGGTTCGTAAGATGAAACATTGTTTCCCATAGGAAACAATGTAAAGTCAATTAATCCGTGCAACTAAAAAAAAAACCCGCAAAAAAAACCGCTGCTGCCCAGCTGTGACCTTTTAAAACAGCCACGCGGCTTCCCAGCCGGGCTGGGGGGCTTCCCAGCAACCCCCCCAGCCCGGCTGTGACCTTTTAAAACGGCCGCGCGGCTTCCCAGCCGTCTCCCGAAGCCAAACGCCAAACCCAAACTTCTGCATTTGGCGTTTGGAGGCTGCTGGAAAGCCCCCCAGCCCAGCTGTGACCTTTTAAAACAGCCGCATGGCTTCCCAGCTGTCTCCAAATGCCGAACGCGGAAGTTCGGCTTTGGCGTTCGGCTTCGGGAGACAGCTGGGAAGCCGGGCGGCTGTTTTAAAAGGTCACAGCCACGCTGGGGGGCTTCCCAGCACCCCCCGAACCCCGAACTTTTGCCGAACTTCCGGGTTTGGGGTTGGGGGGGTGCTGGGAAGCCCCCCAGCGCGGCTGTGACCTTTTAAAACAGTCGCGCGGCTTCCCAAACGCCGAACGCGGAAGTTCAGCTTTGGCGTTTGGCTTCGGGAGACAGCTGGGAAGCCGCACGGCTGTTTTAAAAGGTCACAGCCGCACTGGGGGGCTTCCCAGCACCCCCCCCGAACCCCGAACTTTTGCCGAACTTCCGGGTTTGGGGTTCAGGGGGGGTGGGAAGCCCCCCAGCCCAGCTGTGACCTTTTAAAACAGCCGCATGGCTTCCCAGCTGTCTCCAAATGCCGAACGCGGAAGTTCGGCTTCGGCGTTCGGCTTCGGGAGACAGCTGGGAAGCCGCGCGGCTGTTTTAAAAGGTCACAGCCACGCTGGGGGGCTTCCCAGCACCCCCCGAACCCCGAACTTTTGCCGAACTTCCGGGTTCGGGGTTGGGGGGTGCTGGGAAGCCCCCCAGCGCGGCTGTGACCTTTTAAAACAGCCGCGCGGCTTCCCAGCTGTCTCCAAATACCGAACGCGGAAGTTCAGCTTTGGCGTTCGGCTTCGGGAGACAGCTGGGAAGCCGCACGGCTGTTTTAAAAAGTCACAGCCGCACTGGGGGGCTTCCCAGCACCCCCCCGAACCCCGAACTTTTGCCGAACTTCCGGGTTCGGGGTTCGGGGGGGTGGGAAGCCCCCCAGCGCGGCTGTGACCTTTTAAAACAGACGTGCGGCTTCCCAGCTGTCTCCAAACGCCGAACGCGGAAGTTCGGCTTTGGCGTTCGGCTTCGGGAGACAGCTGGGAAGCCGCGCAGCTGTTTTAAAAGGTCACAGCCGCGCTGGGGGGCTTCCCAGCACCCCCCCGAACCCCGAACTTTTGCCGAACTTCCGGGTTCGGGGTTCGGGGGGGTGGGAAGCCCCCCAGCGTGGCTGTGACCTTTTAAAACAGCCGTGCGGCTTCCCAGCTGTCTCCCGAAGCCGAACGTCAAAGCCGAACTTCCGCGTTCCGCGTTCGGAGAGAGCTGGGAAGCCACGCGTCTGCTTTAAAAGGTCACAGCCGGGCTGGGGGGCTTCCCAGCAACCTCCCGAACCGAACCCGGGGTTCAGAAAAATTTTGTCTTGTCTTACGAACTTTTTTCGAGTTACGAACCGGCGTTCGGGAGGCTGCTGGGAAGCCCCGCCGCCCGGCTGTCACCTTTTAAAACAGCCGCGCGGCTTCCCAGCTGTCTCCGAACGCCGGTTCGTAACTCGAAAAAAGTTCGTAAGAAGAGGCAAAATTTTTCTGAACCCCGGGTTCGTATCACGAGTTGTTCGTAAGACGAGGGGTTCGTATCTTGAGGTACCACTGTATTAGTGAACTACACATGGACCATCCAAAAGCCAGAGTCTTACTGGGGGGAGATTTCAATGCTAGATGGGGACCAGATGATTATACAATATATACAAAATATCATCATTATCCCCCAACAGAGGCTCCCATAAGAACAAACTCCTCCCTCACACGACTCACCAAAGACAAGAAAGCCAATTTTGCTGGCCTTTGTCTTGCAAAGATGGTGAATAAACTTAATCTTTATATAGACAACGGATCCTGGACTACAGATTATCCTGGCGAGATCACTTTTATGACAGGATCCAAAATCAGCACCATTGATTATATTCTTACCTCTATGGACTTATTACATTATCTAAAGAATTTTGAAGTCCTTCCTTACCTGGAAAGCAATCATCTACCTTTATGTATATATATGAAGTCTCTCATCAGGCAGATGCCCTTTGCAGACCAATTTATCTCTGCAATTTCTCCAGCAGGCCCAACAAGATGTAGAGTCAAATGGTCCCAACAACTTGACCAAAAGGTGAAAAGAGCTCTATCAGAGGATTATCTTCAGAAACTTCGCTCAGCCTTTATCACAATCAACCTTTCTCAAAACTTACTAGAATCGTGTACACATATAATTCATAAGCTTCAACCAATTCTAGTATATGATCGAAACTTTTCAGCTAAGAAAACTAGCTGAAACTATGGTTTGAAAAGGACTGTGTAGAAGCCAAGAAAGCTCTCACATTGGCTTATAAGCTGTACAAAAGTAAGACTGGGAATGGCAACAAAACAAGCCTAAACCATCTTGTTATCCTCAAAAAACAGTATAAGCAACTAATTGCCCTTAAGATGAAAGGTCCTCCTGCGAACAGCTTATTGGGGCCGCAAAGCAAAATACCTCCTCTCTATTCTGGCATTTAATAGGTAGACACTCAGACAGAATACATACTCCATTAGATGTTCCCATACTTCCTAACACCTGGGAACTTCACTTTCAGAGGATGTATGAAGACCCATCTAGTGAGAGTATAAGATCTACAATGAAGGACTTGCCAAATTGGCCGCCGGTCTCAGAGTCTGAAATCAAATCGCTCATCGGCCAAGTCAGGTCTGGCAAAGCCCCAGGAGTTGACTCGGTTACCTCAGAAATATTGAAGAATAACTTGGAGTGGTGGACACCAGTTTTGGCGGTGCTATTCACGTATATTGATTCAACTGGCTATGTCCCAGAAGATTGGGGCTTGGCAATTGTGGTCCCAATTTTTAAAAGGGGAAAAACAGATGACCTTGCTAATTATAGACCAATAAATCTATTAAATATAATTAGTAAACTTTACGCCAAACACCTACAAGACAAGCTAAAGGAGTGACTGGATTCCGAGAATCTGATCACTGAAGCCAGCTTTAGAGAGGGAAGACGCACTATTGATCAGTGCTTAGTTCTCTGCCACCTTATTGAAAAATGCATTTCAAATAGTCCTGTATCACTATATGCTGGATTTATAGATCTCAAGGCAGCCTTTAATTCAGTTACTAGGACTAAATTATGGGAGAAGGTGGAAGCTGCCTCCATTGACCAAAGGCTTCTTCATTTATTACATGCCCTACATACCAAAACATCCCTCATGAGGTATAATATGTAAGGATCCCTCTGAAAGCCACTTAAAACTGAAAGAGGAGTTAAACAGGGTTGCAGCTTGGCCCCCCTGCTTTTCAACTTTTATATAAATGATATGGCAAAATGGTTGAACAAACCAAATCACACACCCCGCCCAAAAAAATAGGTGACCAAAACATGGCCCTTTTGCTCTGTGCAGATGATGCCGTGATCCTCTCCAGGATGCCAGTAGGCCTTGCAAGCCCTTCTTCAGTACTATAATAACAATAACCTGAGTATAAATTATGAAAAAACAAAGATCATGGCCTTTGCAAAAAGGCCAAAAACTTACTCATGGTATCTTGATGGGCACAAAATAGAGCAGGTAACCACCTTCAAATACCTGGGAGTGGTCCTCCAGGCCAATTGCTCAAGGAAAGCACATGGAGAATATGCAGCTGCCTTGGGCCAAAGATCAGCGAGCTCCATTCTCATTTTTTTCCGCAAAAAGGGAGGTTATTATGTTCCTGCTGCTATTAAGCTTTTTATGGCCAAGTTGCTGGCTCAGCTTTTTTACGGGTCCTTGCTTGGACCGCCAGCTTCAGCTTTACACTTTACACCACTAGAAATAGTTCAATCCAAATTTATTAGAGCAATTCTCCAGATGCCACATTGCGTTTCAAACGCACTTCTGCACCTGGAGACTGGATTGATAAAAGTCGAAGCAAGAATCTGTATAGTGTCTCTAAATATGTGGTAAAGCTTAATTTTTTCCCATAACGTCTTGCTCCGTTAATCCTTCACGACGAATTTTCCTCTTCATGGATTAAAGCCATCGAGTTCAATCTTCACAAATTAGGCTTCTCCCCAGTTTCAAAACTTGAGATGAACTATGATCTAGCAAGACAAACCTTGCGACAAAGAGTGGAGGACATCGAGAGGCAGGAAGACTTAAAGCTCATTGGTGAACTTTGTTGATTGGGGGGGGGCGTATTTTTTTTTTTTTGTAGAACACTGTCATTTAGTGGCCAGGAATATAATAATTGCTACATTGAATATATTGTAGCCATTCAATTATTACTGACTTTGAAACTGTGTCTTTTTCTCATCTGGCTGAGAATCAGCAAACTCTGATATTCATACGTTTTATCAACATTTTTATCAATACACTGATACCTCGTCTTACGAACCCCTCTTCATACAAATTTTTCATGATACGAACCCAGTGTTTAAGATTTTTTTGTCTCTTATTCCAAATTATTTTTACCTTACGAACCCGAGCAGCTGCCCCCGGGATGCCCCGAAGTGCTGGGATTTCCCTGAGGCTCCTCTCCCTGGGATTTCCTTCATTTTTGCCAGCGCTGCTTTCAATCCCAGCGACAAACTCCCCTCTTCCAAACTGCATGGGGAAAAGACTCATGGAGCTCAAGCGAGGAGAAAGGTGTGGGAGAAATGAGCAGAATGGGATGGGCAAAAATGGGAGAGAAAGGGTCACAAAGCTCAAGAGAGGAGAAAGATGGAGAAATGAGCAGAACGGGGTGGGCAAAAACGGGAGGGAAAGACCCATGAAGCTCAAGAGAGGAGAAAGGTGTGGGGGAAATTAGCAGAACGGGGTGGGCAAAAACGGGAGGGAAAGACTCATGGAGCTCAAGAGAGGAAAAAGGTGGAGAAATGAGCAGAACGGGGTGGGCAAAAACGGTAGGGAAAGACTTATGGAGCTCAAGAGAGGAGAAAGGTGGGGAAATGAGCAGAACCGGGCGGGCAAAAATGGGAGGGACTCATGGAGCTCAAGAGAGAAGAAAGGTGTGGGGGAAATGAGCAGAATGGGGTGGGCAAAAACGGGAGGGACTCATGGAGCTCAAGAGAGAAGAAAGGTGTGGGGGAAATGAGCAGAACAGGGTGGGCAAAAACTGGAGGGACTCATGAAGCTCTAGAGAGGAGAAAGTTGTGGGGAAAATGAGCAGAATGGGGTGGGCAAAAACGGGAGGGACTCATGGAGCTCAAGAGAGGAGAAAGATGGGGAAATGAGCAGAATGGGGTGGGCAAAAATGGGAGGCACTCATGGAGCTCAAGAGAGGAGAAAGGTGTGGGGGAAATGAGCAGAACGGGGTGGGCAAAAACGGGAGGGACTCATGAAGCTCAAGAGAGGAGAAAGCTGTGGGGGAAATGAGCATAATGGGGTGGGCAAAAATGGGAGGGACTCATGGAGCTCAAGAGAGGAGAAAGCTGTGGGGGAAATGAGCAGAATGGGTGGGCAAAAACGGGAGGGAAAGACCCATGGAGCTCAAGAGAGGCTCTGTTTGCCTTGCTTCATTGGGACCCACCTCTTGCCACCTCTCGCTGTCCCTCCCCCCACTCTGTTCACCTCAGCTTCGTCTGCCCGCCGTTTTTTTTAAAGCCTTAATGTTTTTCATTTCCTAATGGGCTTGCAAGCATTATTGGCTTTTCCATTGATTCCTATGGGAAACATTGTTTCATCTTACGAACTTTTCACCTTGCGAACCTTGTCCTGGAACCAATTAAGTTCGTAAGACGAGGTATTACTGTATTGCTCTTTGAAAGAACATTTTGTTAAATCTCTATTTAAATAGAAATCTTTGTTTTTGTTTAAATAGAGTTGCCTTTATTTTTACATTTGGAGTTTCACATTTGAATTTAGGCTTGCTGAATTTTTATAAATATTTAGAAATAATTTCCTCCTTTTTACTCTTTTTAATTTCATATGTAAATTTTTATAAGAGTGTTTTATATTTGTTTTATAAGGAATTTTTCAATTTTTAAATTAACATTGATCTCTGAAAGAACACTTAGTTAAACCACTTGTTTCAAATAGAAACCTTTGTTTTGGCTTAAACAGAGTTGGCTTTAATTTGCATTTGGAATTTTTTGGGGGGAGATTTTTATTGACTACAGTGATCCCTTGATTTTCGCAGGGGTTACGTTCCAAGACCTCCCGCGAAAATCGATTATCCGTGGTATAGTGGTGCGGAAGTAAAAACACCATCTGCGCATGCGCACCCTTTTTTCCATGGCCGTGCATGCACAGATGGTGGAGGCGGGGAGCGACGAAAGTGCGGAAGCCGACAGATTGCTTTGAATGTCGGCTGCCCCCGCCCCCCCCAGCACCCGCTCGCCCGCCCGCCCACCCTGCCGGCCGCTCGTTCTCTCGCCATTTGGCCGTTCGCTCGGCCGGCCGCTCATTTTCTCGCCGCTCTCCCGTTCGCTCGGCCGGCCGCTGCCCAGCTGGGGAGGTGGATTCGCCGCCCCCACCAGCCCGATCTCTCTCCGGTGGCTGGGGAGGTGGATTCGCCACCCCCACCAGCCCAATCTCCCTCCGGTGGCTGGTGTTACACACACAAGCCATTCCTCCTTTGGCTGGGGAGAAGAGACCCCACCGGGCGCGAGCTGCTCTGTTATTTGCCGCTCCTCGCCGCCTTCGCCTCAGCTGCTGCCCGCTGCCTTCATCTTCTCCCCAAACTCCTCCTTCCCCGCCAAAGCAGCCACCGCAGTCGAGCGCGTGAGCGATGCAGGGCAGTCCAATGCCGCCGGGAGGGGAATCCAAGCCGGTGGCTGGGGACGCGGATCCACTGCCCTCGCAGCCCGATCTCCCTCTGTGGGGGGGGCGATGAACCGACGATCGGGGGCTGTCCGTCCCTGTTGGGTGGTGCAGGGCAGGCACAGGGAGGGAGGGAGAGAAAGGAAAGAGAGAGAAAGGGAGGGAGAGAAAATTGAATGAAGAAGGGAGAGAAAGAAAGAGTAAGAGGTAGAAAGTATAGAGAAAAAGGAAGAGAAAGGGAGAGAGAAGTGACTCTTGGTGATGACGTATGACATCATCGGATGGGAAAAACCGTGGTATAGAAAAAAAACCCGTGGAGTATTTTTTAATTATTATTTTTTGAAAAACCGTGGTATAGCGTTTCGCGAAAATCGAGACCGCGAAAATCGAGGGATCACTGTATATAGATTATATAGATTTTTTTCTTTTTTATTACTTTTTTGCATGTGCTTATTTACTCCTTTTTGTTGGATTAATTTTTGAACACCTATCCTTTCTTCGTTTTTTGTATTGGATCCATACATTTCTTGTTTTTCTCATTGGATTACTTTTGCAAATGCTATCTGAACATCGGGTCTGTATATCCATTTTGTGGATTACAGTTATTTTACCTGATTGGATTACTGTATTTTTTGATATATAAGACACACCTAGATTTTAGAGAAGGAAAACAAGGAAAAAAGTATTCTGAACTAAATGTAGTATTAAATAGTAATAGTAACCTCTCCAGCCACGATTGGATGGGTTTGTGGTTGCTGGTGTTTTTTGTGGGAAAACACCCAGTTTTCTTCCTTCCTTCCTCCCTCCCTCTTTCCTTCCTCTCCACTTCTCTCTTTCCCTCCCTCTCTCTTTCCCTTTTTTCTTTCTCTCCACATCTCTCCCTCCAGATCTCTCACATTTCTCTCCCCCTCTTTGCTCTAACTTTTCTCTTTCATTTGTTTTCCTCTTTCCTCTCCCTCTCCTTTTCTTTCTCCCATCTCTCTCATTTGTTTTCCTCTTCTCCCTCTCTCAATCTTTCTCATTTCTTTCTCTCTTCTCTCTCATTTGCCTCTATTTCCTTTACCTCATTCTTTCCCTTCATCATTTTCTAATTTATCTTTCTCCCTTTTCTCTCTCATTCCCTCCCCCTCTCACCTCCTCCCCCTCTTTTTTCATCCTTGTCTCCCCCCCCCCATGTGTGTATATTCACTCTTGAACCATTGTCAAAAACAGGTGAGGGCTGGAGGGGTTTTCTCTTCTTCTTTAGGCGCTTTTTACCATATGATTTAATCAAGAGTCATTATCTCTTTTGTTTCTCTCTCTTTCCTCTCATTCTCTGCCTCCATCATTTTCTCATTTCTTTTTCTCCCCTTTTTGCTCTCATTTCTCTTATTCTCTCCCTTTCATTTGTTTTTCTCTTCCCTCTCCCTCTTTTTTCCTTCTCTCCCCTCGTCTTTCTCATTTGTTTGTTCTTCCTCTCCCTCATTCTTTCTCTCCATCATTTTCTCATTTTTCTCTTTCTCCTTTTCTCTCTCTCACATTCCCTCCCCCTCTCACTTCCTCCTCTCTCTTTATCTCTCGTCTCTCTACCTCTGTCTCTGTCTTTCTGGGGACCAGCCAGCAGCCTACCACACTTCGTCTGAGCATATTCTCTGGTTTTACGCAGAACTGCACCGCTTCCTCATTTTACAGCCAGCCGAGTAGGATCAACTCCTCTCCTGCACTCTGCGTGCCGATCTCTCTCTTACCAGGCTCCACCCCGCAGCTCTGGTTTCAGCCCCTGCTACTGGGACTCCCAAGATGTGCTGAGGGGATGCCCTGCCCGGTTCTCCGCAGCTGCATGAAGGGAATCCGCTTCTTGAGGGGCTCCCGGAGGGTCCGCTCTACACCAGGTTAAGTCCCAGCAGAAAAGCATCACATTCTAGGTGGCTACCCGGGGCTTCTGGCTGGCAGGGATAAGATAGGCGCGCCGGTGAGTTAGCCGATCCCAGTGGAGACAGTAAGGTGTGGTCATGACATTCCCGGCACTGCTGCTCCTCGAAGGGAAGCTGCCAGAGCTGCCTCAGCATTTGCTGCCACTGTCTTTGCCAAGACCGGCTAACTCAGTAGCATGCCTGCCTTGTCCCTGCCACCCAGAGGACCTGGGCAGCCGGGGGTTAACCTGGTCCAGAGAGGCGCCTCCGGGAGCCCATTGCATGCAGTTGTGGAGAAGTGGGAAGGGCATCCCCTCAGCGCATCCACCTGGCAGAGGCCCACGGTCAGCGGGAGGGGGCTCAACTCCATCAGCCTCCACCCCAATCTCCAATGCCTTCGGGGGCACTCCCAGGGCTGATCTGCTGTCTTCCTGCCGAGGGCTGCCAGGGGGCCTCAGCACCATTTGGTGTATAAGACGCACCTTGTTTTTCACACACTTTTTTGAGGTTAAAGGGTGCGTCTTATACACCAAATGTTGCTGAGGCCACCTTGCAGCCCTCGGCAGGAAGCCAGCAGCTTAGCCCTGGGAATGCCCCCAAAGGCAGGAGATTGGGGTGGGGGCTCGCTGCTTAAATAAGCACCTGCAAAAAGCTCCATATTTTCCAGTGTATAAGACGCACCTAGTTTTTCACACACTTTTTTGAGGTAAATGGGTACATCCTATACACTGAAAAATATGGTGCTTTTTGCGAGTGCTTATTTAAGCAGCGAGTTTGTATACCTATGTTGTGGATTACAATTATCTGATTGGAATGTAAATCGTTGATTGAATTATCTGTTGGCTGTTTGGATTATAAAATGGCTTCAAAGAGACCACCACCACATCCTTCGAGCACACCACCAGCATCACCAAGTATTGGAGAAAAGTTGGATATAGTGGAAATTAAAACCATGTTTCAAACTTTAAGACAAGAGTTCAAATATCTTACAGAGATTGTATCTCACGAGTTTAAATCAGTAAAAGAGAATTTAAGTCAAGTGAATGAAAATGCAAAGTGAAAGTAGAAATGAAAGAAATGAGAGAAATGATGGAAAAAATGAACAGCGAATCCAGAAGATGGACTAAATAGTAGAAAGACATGATTTTAAAATGGAGAAGTTGACGGCATCCAATAAAAGACGAGAGGGCATCCATAATTCTTGAAGTTAACAGATCCGAGTTTTATTTACGATTTCAAAATATCCCAGAGAAGAAAGGAGAAAATCGACATGAAATAAATGAAGAAATGTTAGTAAAAGCTATGGAAAAAGATAAAGAAAAAATATTGAATGATGCAGTTTATCGTGTAATTATTAGATATGCAATGAAGTACAATTTACCAAGAGAAGTTCATGTAAAATGTACTAAAAAGATACGCAAAACCCAATTGCTTCAAAATCTGAGAACTGCTACTCTTAAATATAGAGAAAAAGAGAGAGTTAAGAAGAGAATATAAATTTTTGTCAAGAAAACTCAATGAGAGAGGAGCAAATTATCAGTGGCTGGTTCCAGAAGGCATTTTCTTAGTTTGGCAAGGGAAAAGATACAGACTCGACATAGTGAATAAGGCAGAAATATTTTATAGAAATAATTTTTTACAGACCAAAGAAGGAATCAATGAGTTACAATTGAGAGAGAAAGAAAAAGAATTGGCACAAACAGAAGTAGGACTAAAAGAATTGAATGAAGAGTACTTACAGAAGTGAGGTGACAGGAGGATCAGATGTGGCACCATCAGGACAAGAGTTGCAGTTAATTGCAAATGAATGGGAGAAACAATTATTATTATTATTATTATTATTATTATTATTATTATTATTATTTATTAGATTTGTATGCCGCCCCTCTCCGAGGACTCGGAGCAGCTCACAACAAAATACAATGTCACAAATCCAATATATTAAAAAACACATTAAAACCCATTATTAAAACCATACAACTCAGACAGACCATACACAATTCTACCAGAGCCTTAGCATAGCCTAGGGGCAACTCAGTTACCCCATGCCTGGTGACATAGGTGGGTTTTGAGTAGCTTACGAAAGGCAAGGACAGTGGGGGCAGTTCTAATCTCCGGGCAGAGTTGATTCCAGAGGGTTGGGGCCGCCACAGAGAAGGCTCTTCCCCCTGGGTCCCGCCAGATGACATCAACGGGACCCGGAGCAGGCCGACTCTGTGGGACCTTATCAGACGCTGGGATTCATGTGGCAGAAGATGGTCCCGAAGATATTCTGGCCCAATGCCATGTAGGGCTTTATAGGTCATTACCAACACTTTGAATTGTGACTGGAAACTGATCGGCAACCAGTGCAGGCTGTGGAGTGTTGCCGAGATGTGGGAGAATCTGGGAAGCCCCACGATAGCTCTCGTGGCCACATTTTGCACGATCTGAAGTTTCCGAATACTTTTCAGAGGTAGCCCAATTTGGAGAGCGTTGCAGTAGTCGAATTTTAAGATGATGAGGACATGAGCGACTGTGAGCACCCAGGCAAACCTGGGCAAACGCTCCCCGCCCCACAGCTGAAAGATGGTGTTCTTATGTTAGCTGCAGATTGAGCAGGACGCCCAAGTGGCGGACCCTCTCTGAGGGGGGCAATAATTCCCTCACCCAGGGTAATGGACAGACAGATGGAATTGTCCTTGGGAGGCAAAACCCATAGCCACTCCGTCTTGTCCGGGTTGAGTTTGAGCTTGTTGGCACCCATCCAGACCCCAACAGCCTCCAGGCACCGGCACATCACTTCCACTGCTTTACTGACAAGACATGGGGTGGCGATGTACAACTTGGTATCATCAGCGTACTGATGATACCTCACCTCATGCCCTTGGATGATCTCACCCAGCGGTTTCATGTAGATATTGAATAGCAGGGGGGAGAAGTCAAGAAGCCGCTGAGAGGTCAAGAAGCACCATGACAGAGGACAAGCCTCTGTCCCGGGCCCGTCAGAGATCATCCATCAGCGCGACCAAAGCAGTTTCCGTGCTGTAGCCGGGCCTGAATCCTGACTGTTGAGGGCCTAGATAATTATCCTCAATAGAGAGTCAAGAACAGAGAGAAAGGGTAATGACGAGATCGGTAACAGAAAGACAAATGATTTAATATAGGAATAGTAAATAGAACAAAGAATGAATGATGAAATTAAATGGATTTCAATAAATATTAATGGGCTAATATTCACCAAATAAGAGAAATTGAATATTTAATAGACTAAAAAAATTAAATATGGATATAATTTGCCCTCAAGGACAAGTTGAAAAACAACACAAGAAATTTTTGAAAAATAAATTCTTTAGAGAACTTTATGTGACATTATTAGATCGATAGAAGTGTTGTTGTATATACAGAATAAAATAGAATCAAAAGGCATATATTCAAATGAAGAAGGTAGAATATTAATGGTGGAGATAAATGAGCCAAAGTGGCACAGTGGGTAGAATGCAGTACTGCAGGCAACTAAAGCTGACTGCTAGATCTGCAGGTCAGCGGTTCAAATCTCATCACCAGCTCAAGGTTGACTCAGCCTTCCATACTTCCAAGGTGGGTAAAATGAGAACCCAGATTTTGGGGGCAATATGTTGGCTCTGTTAAAAAGTGCTATTGCTAACATGTTTTAAGCCGCCCTGAGTCTAAGAAGGGCGGCAAAAAAAAAAAACCAAATCAAATAAATAAATAAATAAATAAATAAATAAATAATACACATGAATAATCAAAAAGTATTGTTGATAGCAAAATATGCTCCAAATGATAATCAACAAGTATTTTACAC
Organism: Erythrolamprus reginae; assembly: GCF_031021105.1. NCBI lineage: Eukaryota > Metazoa > Chordata > Lepidosauria > Squamata > Dipsadidae > Erythrolamprus > Erythrolamprus reginae. The sequence continues at coordinate 49,382,349 of NC_091963.1, forward strand.
AAAATTACATAAGAAAATTAATGAGTTAGGCCAGTGATTTTCAACCTTTTTTGAGCCACGGCACATTTTTTACATTTACAAAACCCTGGGGCACATTGAGTGGGGGTGGGGGTGGGGGGTTTGGCTCAAAAAAGTTTGGACAATTTTTTTCTCTCTCTCTTCCTCCCTTTCGCTCTATTTCTCTTTCCCTCCCTCTTTCTCTCCTTTCTTCTTTTTTCTCTCTCCACCCCTTTCTTTCTCTCTTCCTTCCTTCCTCTCTTTTTTGCTTTCTTTCTCCCTACCTCCCTCTATGTCTTTCTCCCACCTTCCCTCCCTCTCTTTCTCTCTCTCTTTCTTTCTCTCTCTCTCTTACTTTCTTTCTCGCTCTTGTTCTTTTTCTCTCTTTCTTTCTCTCTCTCTCTCTCTTTCTTTCTCTCTTTTTCTTTCTTTCTCTCTCTTGCTTTCTTTCTCTCTCTTGCTTTCTCTCTCTCACTTGCTTTCTTCCACTCTTTCTTTCTTTCTCTCTTTCTTTCTTTCTTTCTCTCTCTGAGCTTCGCGGCACACCTGACCATGTCTCACGGCACACTAGTGTGCCGCGGCACACTGGTTGAAAAACACTGAGTTAGGCTATGAGAACATTTGTTTAATGGGAGACTTCAATGCAATAGTCAAGACTGATTTGGACTATAAGACAAGTAAGGAAAACAAAGTAAAAAAGGTAAACTTTATCTAAATCATTTTTCAATATGGTAGATGAGTGGAATCAGATTGATATATGGAGATAGAGACATTTTAGAGAGAAACAATATATGTTTTATTCTTCTAGACATAGATCTTGGTCGAGAATCAATATGATATGAACTACATTAAATTTGATAAATCAAAAAGTGAATCTCGAAACAAATATCTGGGCAGATCACAATCCTATTACTATCAAATGGAAATACAGTGATCTCTCGATTAGCGCGGGGGTTACGTTCCAAGACCTCCCGCGCTAACCGATTTCCGCGTTATACTGGATGCGGAAGTAAAACCACCATCTGCGCATGTGCGCCATTTTTTTCATGGCCGCACATGCGCAGATGGTGGAGTTTGCGTGTGGGCGGCGGGGAAGACCAAGGGAAGATTCCTTCAGCCGCCCAACAGCTGATCTGCTCCGCAGCGCGGAAGCAGCGAGGAGCCGAAGATGGGGTAAAGGCAAAGGGGAAACCCCATCTTCGGCTCCTCGCTGCTGCCGCGCTGCGGAGCGGATCAGGTGTTGGGCGGCTGAAGGAACCTTCCCTTGGTCTTCCCGCCAGATCACTTGCCGCTTGCCGCTTGCCAGTCCACGCCCCCCTGGATGAGCGGCCCCGCATGGCCCCAGCGCCGGACTCCGTTGCCGAACGCCGAAACCGGAAGGGGCGAGGTGGGGGAGAACGGGAGGCTCAGCATTCCGTCAGTCGCAGCGCTGGCTGTCAACTTTTCTTTTTAGCACTGGGGAGGCAAGTCAGCTCCTGCCCAGTTTTAAAAAGAAAAGTTGACAGCCAGCGCTGCGGCTGACGGAATGCTGAGCCTCCCGTTCTCCCCCACCTCGCCCCTCGAGAGATCACTGTAATCAAGAAAGTCCAGTTGCCTTTTGAAAGAAAGCACTTTTGGGACAACCATGGAAGACTGAGAATCTCCAGAGACATCCTGTCACTCTTGTCCAAGTCCTAAAGCTACCATCCATAACAGGGAGGAAGGCCTCGCAGGAGAGTCTGTAACCTGGCAGCTTCGATCCTTCCACCTCTCCCATTCCCTCAAGGGAGGAGAAATCAGCCCGCTGCCAGAGAGGCTACTCGGCTCTCTCCTTTGGGAGCTCCGTTGCCCACCGAGATGCAGCAACTCAGCAGCGATAGCCTTGCCGATGCCCGTGCCTCCGCCCGTCACGATGGCCACGTGACTGCGAAGGAGACCAGCCGCCAGAATCCCCCTGCCGCCAAACGCCGACGCCGCCATCTTCGCAGCTTTCCGTGGTCCTCCTGAGCCTGAACCCCCTTTTTTAAAAAGTCATTCATTTCGCCGGGAGCGCTCCGGGTCACGTGACTCGAGCCGCCCCGCCCCTTTCCCATCTCTTTCGAAAATCGGAATGCCCCCTCTGGAATAGCGGCAGTCTTTTGTCTGCCACGCCCACCCGCGCGCGACGAGATGGCGAGAAGGGTGCGTCTCTTGCTCAGTGCAAGTTAATGGCATGTGAATGGGTTGCCTGAGAGGGAGGGGGGGAAAGAAGAGAGGTGTCGCAAGAAGGTTTCGCAGCGCTGGCTGTCAACTTTTCTTTTTAGCACTGGGGAGACAAGTCAGCTCCTGCCCAGTTTTAAAAAGAAAAGTTGACAGCCAGCGATTGTTCCGCTGCCGCCAGCATGGCCTGGCTGGCAGCGGAAGATGTAACCTTCGCAACCTCGGAGAGCTTCCTGGGCATGAAAGCTCACGAAAACCAGGAAGCTCTCTGAGGTTGCGAAGGAGCCCACGATCACTCGGCTGCAAGCGGGAGGAAGGCGAATCCCACGGGGCTGGGCTCGGTTATCCCCTCGGCTCCCCTCCTACCAGCCCCGCCGCGGAAGGCTCCATTCTGTTCCCTGAATGGAGACCGCCGGCCGCTCAATCGGGTGGCAGGAAAGCGAATGTCACGGGGCTGGGCTCGGCTCCCCCAGCCCCGCCGCGGAAGGCTCCATTCTGTTCCCTGCCGGCCCGATTGAGCGGCCGGCGGTCTCCATTCAGGGAACAGAATGGAGCCTTCCGCGGCGGGGCTGGGGGAGCCGAGCCCAGCCCCGTGACATTCGCTTTCCTGCCACCCGCAGCCGAGTGATCCTGGGCTCCTTCGCAACCTCGGAGAGCTTCCTGGGCATGAAAGCTCACGAAAACCAGGAAGCTCTCTGAGGTTGCGAAGGAGCCCACGATCACTCGGCTGCGGGTGGCAGGAAAGCGAATGTCACGGGGCTGGGCTCGGCTCCCCCAGCCCCGCCGCGGAAGGCTCCATTCTGTTCCCTGCCGGCCCGATTGAGCGGCCGGCGGTCTCCATTCAGGGAACAGAATAAAAAAAAATTTATTTTTTAATATTTTATTTTTTTAAATAATATTTTTTGAAAAACCGCGTTGCAGCGTTTCGCGCTAATCGAGAACGCGCAAGTCGAGGGACCACTGTATAAAACTAAAAGACCAAGATAGTGAAATGGTGTTCTTCTTTTAAGAAAATAAAAAGCAGGATACAACATTGCAAATACTTTGTGATACTTCTAAAGCTTATTTTAGAGGGTTGGCATCAACATTAATGAACAAGAGAAATAGACAAAATATTGGTTACAAAAGAAACCTTGAAAAAACACATAGAAAATTGGAACTACAGCTACAATTATTTCCGCAGGACTTAAAAGTTCAAGAAATGCTAGATTTAACTAAACACAAATTAAATTTAATAGAAAATGAGGAAGTTATATATTTTTTATTATTATTATTCATTAGATTTGTATGCCGCCGCTCTCCGTAGACTCGGGGCGGCTCACAGCAACAATAAAACAATGTACAACAAATCTAATAATTTAAAAAACACTAAAAACTCCATTATTAAAAGCAAACATACACAAGGAGGGTGGGGGCAGTTCTAATCTCCGGGGGGAGCTGGTTCCAGAGGGTCGGACCCGGAGAAGGCCAACTCTGTGGGACCTAATCGGTCGCTGGGATTCATGCAGCAGAAGGCGGTCCCGGAGATATTCTGGTCCAATGCCATGAAGGGCTTTATAGGTCATAACCAACACTTTGAATTGTGACCGGAAACTGATTCGCAACCAATGCAGACTGCGGAGTGTTGGTGTAACATGGGCATACCTAGGGAAGCCCATGATTGCTCTCGCAGCTGCATTCTGCACAATCTGAAGTTTCCAAACACTTTTCAAAGGTAGCCCCATGTAGAGAGCATTGCCAAGAATATTAAAGTAGCAAGACAAAATTTCTTTGAAAGGGTGAATAAACCAGGAAGATGATTGACATATAAAATGAGAGAGAAAAATGGATAAAACAATTGGAAGATGAGAAAGAATAAGTTATTTAATTATAGCATGAATTGATAGTTTGATACTTAGATATTTGGATGTTTAGAGATAATTTTGATAACATACTTTCTTCTCTCTTTTCTTTCTGATAAGTTTAAATATAAGTATAAGCAATAAGATCTAATAGCACGTATAGAAAACAGAGTTCCAAGTTAATATTTTCATTATTTACTAGATTAATTACTAATATGTAATTTAAAGTATATTTAAGAAACTTTAGTGTAGCATTGTACAGTGTTACCTCTTCTTATGAACGTAATTCATTCCATGACCAGGTTCGTAAGTAGCAACGTTCATAAGTAGAAGCAATTTTTCCCATAGAAATCAATGTAAAAGCGAATAATGCATGCAAACGCATCCCAAAACTCACCCCTTTTGCCTTATTACTGCCGGCATTCATATCCTTGTTCAGGGGTGGATGGAGAAGGCCGGGGGGGAAGACAGCGGACACTGCCAGGAAGGAACCTCGTAGGTGGATTAACACGCGTGGGAAACTGCCTGGTGGCTTGTCAGCCAGCGGGGCTTCCACCCTCCTTGAAAGTGTTTTCAGTGGCGGCGACAGGCAGAGGGGAATCCCAGCCGTGGCAAGGATCAGCCGGGATTCCCCGCCTCCAGACTGCTACCGCAAGCAAAGGGAAAATCCCAGGCGCTTCAGCCAGCAACAGTAGGTGTTGGCAGTCCCGAGGCAGGGAATCCCAGCAGGGGCAGCAAGCAAAGGAGAAATCCGGCCATGGCAGTCACAAGGCAGGGGAATCTCTGTGGCAGTAAAAGAGCGCATGCACAGTAAGAGAGCGCATGCACCCGGGCTCGGGTTCGTAAGGTGAAAATGGTTCGGAAGTAGAGGCACCACTGTATCTCGAAAAGTTTGTCAGCAGAGGGGTTCTTAAGTAGAGGTACCACTGTATATTGAAATTTGTTAGGAATCATTGGAAACATATGTTCAATTGGGATAGACTAAACAAATCAGTAATGATGGCTTCCAGAACATTAACTCAGAACAAAGGAGAAAGAAAACAAAACTTACTGCTTACAACCCCCAATAGGCAAAGATTGTTTGAAAGCATGCTGACAGAGGAAAAAGCTGCATCTTCTTCACAGAAGTTAGAAGTTACAATGAATACCCTTCAGGAAATGCTCTTGAAAATGAAGGATAATATAACAAAAAGGTTAGATGGATTAAAGAATGAAATAAGTGAACTGAAGACTAATATGGGGAAGATGGACCAAAAAGTAGTAGTTATTCAAGTGGCTCTAACCGAAAACGAACAAGAAATAGAAGAAATTAAAAGGAGAATGGAAATAACAGAAAGAAAAATAGAAAAAATGGACAATAGATTGGAGTCAATAAACAAAAAACCTTGAAGCAGCTAGTCTCCACTTGGAAATCGAAAGATTGGCTTTTTATCTACGCATCCAAAATATTGAAGAATTTAAAGATGATAACTTACCAGATTTAATTGCAGAAATGTTAGGCCTTGTGCTCAATAGACAAAAGAAGAGATGATGAGGGAAATTGATGAAGTTTATAGAATACTACCTATGCAAGATTTTGACATCCCAGAGAAATACATGTAAGACTTTTAAAGAGACAATTAAGAGATGAAACATTAAATAAAATAAGAGGGGAATCCCTGAGATACAAAGATAAAGAAATTTTAATTTTAAAACAAATTCCCCACAAAATTAGAGAGAAAAGGAGAAAATATCAATTTCTTTCAACCCAACTAATAAAAACAGAATCCCCTTCAGGTGGCTTGTTCCAGAAGAAATGCTAGTAACTTGGAAATTAAAAAAATACAAGATTGACACTACAGATAAAGCTCAGGAATTAAATGAAATGTTGCTAGCAGAGGTTGAATATTTTAATAAAGAAGAAATTGTAAGCAAGAGTCAATAAGAAATAGCGTTGGAAGCTTGAATGGAAGGTACGGAGGAAGAGGAGGTCAGAGAGTGCGGAGTGGTACTAAGAAATGGAAACGAGGTCTAGAGGCACTCTCAAATCCAATAGTCAATAATCAAACAAAAGGATGTGAAACAAAAATCTTGTTGGTAAATATTAATGGTTTCTAATCATTAATAAAAAAGGAAGTGTGTATTATTAAAGCTAGGTAAACAAAAATTAGATGTCATTTGTATGCAGGAAACTCATATAAAGTTATAATAAATTGTTGGAATGCCCCATGTTGGGGAAAATGTTTTGTGTCTCAGCACAAGTAAGAAAGAAAGGAAATGTAATGTATGTAAAAGAGTCTTTAAACCTAAAGATAATTTATAAGGATAAAGAAGGAAAAATCTTAATGGTTGAAATTTCAATTGAAAAGGGAAAAATTTTGTTCGTGGAAATTTATGTCCCAAACCAGAAACAAAAGAAATTTTATTCAAAACTACACAGGAAAATAAATGAGACCAATTGGCAAAACACTTGCCTATTATGTGACTTTAATGCAATTGCTGATTGTAAAATGGATTATAAAGGCAATAGTAAGTTTGTGGGGTTTTTTAAATCTTTAAAATTTTTAATTGTTGATTACTTATGATTTGTCTTTTACATGTTGTGAGCCGCCCCGAGTCTTCGGAGAGGGGCGGCATACAAATCCAAGTAATAAATAATAAATAATAATAAATAATAAAGACAAATTTGACAGAAATTACCGAAAACCTGTATGGATGTTTGACTTTTATGTCTGGAAAAAATTTAATTTAAATGATCAGCAATATACTTTTTATTCACACCCACACAGATCCTGGTCCCGCATTGATAAGGCATGGACAAACATAGTTTTACTTTTACAGATGGCAAAGGTGGAGATACAGAGTAATAGGTGGGCAGATTGCCACTCAATACTGCTACAATTGAAGGGTATAACATAAAATGCAAACAGGTGGACATTAAATCAAAACATGCTTCAGGAAAAAGTATTTAGTCAAAATGGAGAAAGAGTTAAACTATTTCTTTAAATAAAACACTAATGAGTAAATATCTATATATAATGTATGGGATACAATGAAAGAGTAGGTGAGAGATATCTCAATAGCATATCAAGCAAGGAAAAATAAATTATACAAAGAAAAAATGAACAAATTTCAAAAAGAATTGGGAGAAATTGAAACCTTATGTCAAGAAAACCCAACAAATGATAACTATAAGGATACCAGAAACTTGATAAAATATAGAATTAACTTAATGAATCAGGAAGAAATGACTCTTAATATAAAAATGATGAAACAAAATTATTTTGAACATGCAAACAAAACAGGGAGGTGGCTGGCCCTTAGGTTAAGAAAAAAAAACTAGTAGAACAATTCAACAATTAGAAGATGAGCAGGGAAATGCTCACCAGGGAGTAGAAGAAAAGAAAAAAAATTGTGCAGAAATTTTACCAAAAAAATTGCCAGTCTTAATGTGATGTTCCCTAATCTATAAACCCCGCTGCCAATCCCATCATAATAATCTTCCCTAATCTATGTGTCACTGTCATATCAGTGCAATAATCTTCCCTATTCTGTTTTCACTGCTAAATGCCGCGCCATAATCTTCCCTAAACTATATATTTCCATAATCTATATATTATCCCTAATTCTAAATGTCTTCTACTATTGAACTCAGTGATAATCTTCCCTAATCTATTGATTTTAATTCTTTGTTTCATCTGTCTTTCCTATATAATACCTAACATAATTAGTGCTAGTTATTATCCCATATAATCCTATTCCTATTATTGTAACTTTCCTACCTTATCATTTTCCCTTCCTCCCACTTTATTTATCACCATAAATCAAATAGGCAATTTATAATTCAATCAATAAGAGTAATAAAATAAAAGAGAGAGAAAGAAAAGCAAAGAAAAGCAAAGAAAATAGAAAAAAATATCATCCAAAGATAATCATAATCATTACCAAATATCTCAGCTATATTATTGACAATAATCAAAGCTATTTTCATTTTTTTCATTTATAAGCCATTAAATTTTGTCCTCTTATATAATTCTTCCATTTTACACTTTATATCACTTGCTTGTATATTTGTAAAATTACAATATTTTAAAAATCCAATTCATTAAGTATACTCAATTCTTTTTGTAATTTATAACTTTGTAAAAACAGAGAAAAGAGAAAAAAAGGTGCTAATATCTTCTAGTGAATTTTAAATATTCTTACACGTATTTTAATTTTAATTTCCTGAAAAACATTTAATTCTTAAAAGTATTTACTTTTAATTTATATTATTCAATGTAATTTCAGTCAGATCAGATGGTCCAAATGTAATTTCAGTCAAATCAATCAGTCCAATTAGATCAAATCTATTCAAATCAGTTTAATTCCAAGTAATTTCATCTTAAACATTATCTTCCTTCCATGGGTTTAGCTGATCAGTCTTCCCACGGCAAGAATACTGTCTTTGAACCTATGACAAATGTAATTTAAGTCAAATCAATCAGTCCAATTAAATCAAATCAATTCAAATCAGTTAATTCAGTTCAAATAATTTCATCTTGAACATTGTCCTAATGCATTGACTTGTCATTCTTTTGTAGCATACTGTATTTAAAACCAGTAGCAAACTGCTATATTTCCTCCGGCCACACGATGTCGCTAGGTGATCAATTCTCCAAGTCTTTATGTAGCTTTTCTCTGAATAGCTTTAAATGACTCCTTTACTGTAGCTTCCTGTTTCGTACTTCCTGTCTTACGATGTTCTTTGTTTATAGAGGAAAGGAAAGATAAGGATTCCAAAACAAAAGTTAAAAATTTCAAATTCCAAAAGGCAAATTTCAAAGAGATCCAATTAGGTAGTTGAAAATAATCCAAATGATGAGCAATTTTCTATTTTAAAAGCTTTCGCTGAAATGCCACATTGCACTGTTAGCTGCCTTCTTCAATCTCAGGCCATTTTAGCTCCATCCAGCAACCAAGCGAGAAACAAAGGTCTAAAATCCCATTCAGGCATTCTCCGCTTACCATCATAGACAGAAAAATTCTGGCCCCTCTCTGCAAGTAAGTCTTTCAATTCTTTTTCCAGATGGAATCATTTGGCTATCCTCCCATCAATGGGTGGTCACTACAGCTGTGTCAGAACAGGCATGGCTGCCTGTCCGACTTCACCACAGCCGGTGCAAGACAAGCCAGTTCGCCCAACGGGGCATGCCGGCCCCTGCCAGGCCCCTGGCAGCATCCCAAGCATCACTCTCCCTGCAGGAGAGATCCGGTCTGGTCCAAAAGGACCAGAACCCCGGGCAATGGGACTTGGGGGCATTTCCCAGGAGAGAGGGAAATATCCCAGTGCTGCAGTCACAAAACCCCACCCCCCCTCCCAACTGCCCAGATCTTCTGATCTTCTGATTTATCTGGCGCCTCACAACATGTAATGATTATGTCATATCCTCATAGTTATTTTATCTGAATACATAGAGAAATGCAAAACAGTTAAAGTTATAGTAACTATATAACTATAACTATAGTATTTTTATGAATAAGGCATGAATTATAATCCTTGATCTATATGCCATGTGCTTATGTTCAATGTTGAGATTACAGTAGAACCCCGACTTACGAGACTAATTGGTTCCGGAAGGAGGCTCGTAAGTCGGAACGCTCGTATGACGAAACATTGTTTCCCATAGGAAACAATGTAAAGTCAATTAATCCGTGCAACAACAAAAAAAAACCGCTGCCGCCGAACGCGGAAGTTAGCGTTCGGCTTCAGGAGACAGCTGCGAAGCGTCGCACGTGTTTTAAAACATCGCAGCCGGCCTGGGGGGCTCGGGGGCGAGCCCCCCAAGCCGGCTGCAACGTTTTAAAACACACACGCCGCTTCGCAGCTGTCTCCTGAAGCCGAACGCGGAAGTTAGCGTTCGGCTTCAGGAGACAGCTGCGAAGCGTCGCGCGTGTTTTAAAAGGTTGCAGCCGGCCTGGGGGGCTTGCCAGCACCCCCCCCCGAGCCCTGGCTGAAGGTTGACTCACCACTGGCTGAAGGTTGACTCAGCCTTCCATCCTTCTGAGGTGGGTAAAATGAGGACCCAGATTGTGGGGGCAATATGCTGGCTCTGTTAAAAAGTGCTATTGCTAACATGTTGTAAGCCGCCGTGAGTCTAAGGAGAAGGGTGGCATAAAAATGGAATGAATGAATGAATGAATGAATGAATAAATAAATAAATAAATAACTGTTCTGTTTTAGTATTAAGATAAGGCAGCTGAATTAAACCCTGACTTCATCATTTTTGGAGTAAATCTATTTAAATAATTGGGAGGAGTTACTGTGACTACATTTAAGAAAAGTTTCTGGAATTAATATATTGCCATAATAGCCATAATTGGATAATTATTCTCCAATTCTTTACTATTTCTACAGGTCAGACACTCATACATAGAAATACACCGCAAACAGTGTATATCGTCTGTACTGTTTGCTGAGAGGCAGTGACGGAATTTCCCCCCCTTGTTTTCCACCCCCAAAACTAAGGTGCCTCTTATACTCCTGTGCGTCTTACATTCCGAAAAATAAGATAACCACCCATCTTCTAAGAAACTGGGTGGCTATCAGTCAAAAATTAAAATAACATAAAAACCATATGCAAAGTATTAAATTCAAATGCATAAAAACAACAACAACAAAAATCTGGTGCTACGTCAAACTTCCAAAGTGGTATTCCTCATTTTATCCTACTATTTGGGAGAAAAGCCAGATCTTTAAAGCTTTATAGAAGGTTAGTGTGTTGAACTTCAGATGGATGGGTATTCCATAGAGTAGGGGCTATTTGAAATAAGATGGAAATGTTTAAAGGCAAGCACTTGGAATGTGTAAGACATCCTTAAGAAAATGTCCTTAATAAAAACCGTCCTGCAGATAGTCTTGAGACTTACTAGAGTTTTTAAAGTTGATGACTAATACCTTGAATTGCACACAGAAAGAAAACTGAGGCCAATGCAACTTGCACAAGAGCTGTTATATAAGAAAACCACTGTAATATAGGTGTCAATCCCAGTGCATGATGTTGTGTTCTGAATCAATTCAAGTTTCCAGTGAGATAATAATTTTATGCTATTTCAGAAGTGTTAACTGCCTAAGCTTTTTGCTCAATATGTATCAGATATGATAAACTTAAGGAAAGTCTGCTTAGTTTACTCCCCTATTCTGATAGAGTAGAAGTGTTAGTTCCCTGGGAATGGGTTCCTATTATTTTTATATTTATTGTAATACCTTTTATTTACAATTCTATGGTTTTAAATTACTTTTTTTATAGATTGTTATCTTGAAACTTGGAATATAAAGAACTCTAAATGAATAAAAAGTCCTAGGTTTGTTGCAGAATATAATTTTTAGTAACAGTCATTAAATTCCTCTTTAGTCTTCTAGTTATTCATTAAGCCATGGTTCATATTTTATTAAAGTAGCAACAAATATAAGATACAGTGGAACCTCGACATACGAGCAGCTCTACTTACGAGCTACTCGAGATAAGAGCTGGGAGGGGAGCGACATTTTTGTTCGCCTCCCGAGCTCACATTCGGGATACGAGCGCCAAGGAGCTGTCTCCTGAAGCCGAACGCTAACTTCGTATCCCGCGTGTTTTAAAAGGTTGCAGCCGGCCTGGGGGGCTTGCCAGCACCCCCCCGTGAACCGTTGACCTACAGATCTGCAGTCAGCTTCAGTGGCCTTCAGTACTGCACTCTACCTGCTGCGCCACCCTGGCTCTTATAAGAATATGTATTTTATATTTTTAATTTTTAAATTAAATTGTATTTTTAAAAATCTTTAAAATTGATGTGGCTTTCTGGAAGTATTCTCTGTTATTTAAAAGAAGATACAGTAGCATTGGGCTTCTTCAGATCAAGCATTTTTTTAAAAAGCTTCTTCATTTTGCTAGGTTGTTTACAATAAAGCAGTGTTTAAAAAATAAGTCTAATAATTTGAACATTTTATAGACATTCATAGTTATTGACTTACTTCCTTGCATTCAGTTTCAGTAGTCTCATTAGCACAAGAAAATAAAATTCTCTATCTCCCAGCAATTTGCCTCCTTGCAGCTAGTTTTACTTTCAGTTTTAGCAGGTGGCCTACCTGCAGTGTCCTGAATCAGCTGTGAGTCAGGATGCTGAAAATCAGTTGCTTTTCTAATCAGACTCTGCGCTCTTTGCTGCAAGGAGGTAAATTGCTAGGAAGAAGAGTCCAAAGCATGGAGGTGACTGAATGGGACTACATTTGGTGTATAAGACACACTCAAGTTTTCACCCTCTTTGGGGGCTAAAAAGATACATCTTATACTCTGAAAAATATTATATATAAATATTTTAAATAAATAAATAAAATTGTTCATTTAGGAAACATTCAAATCATTGTAGCTGCAATCATTGTGTGTTTATATAATATATAGACACACATCCCTCAAACATTTAAACTCATAGTTATATTCTTTAAATCAATGGATTAACCTTTAATTTTCCATTTTCATATAAACCTATTTATTATGTATTTATTTATTTATTTATTAAACATATTTATATGCTGCCCAACTCCCAAAGGACTTTGGGTGGCTTCCAGTAGATAAAAATAATTTCTAAAACAATAAAAACATTCATTAATAACCCCAATTAAAACACACATACTCAAACTAGCATTCCTTATTCAACGGTCCCAGGCCTGCTGGAACAGCCAGGTCTTTACCGCTTTGCAGAAGGCTGGGAAGACTACGAATCTCTGGAGGCAGTTGGTTCCATAGGGTTGGGGCTACCACTAAGAAGACTAGGTGTTTGGCTGACAGGATCTGGAGAAGGCCAACCCTGTGGGTTCTTACTGGTCGCTGAGAGGTATGCGGCAGAAAAGTCTCAAAGGTAATCTGGTTTTAAGCCATGTAGGGCTTTATAGGTAATAACCAACATCTGGAATTGCATTCAGAGACCAACTGGCAACCAGTGCAGCTTGTGGAGCATTGGTGTTATATGTGTGTACCTTGGTACTCCCATAATTGCTCATGCGGCTGCATTTTGCATCAGCTGAAGTCTGTAAACTCTTTTCAAGAGTAACCCCATGTAGAGTGCATTGTAGTAGTTGAGATTCTTTGAACACTGCTAGAACTTACTATTCCTTGAACATTGCTAGAACTTACAATACCCAACTGCACCCAATATATTACCAACATTACCATGTCTGTAGCCAATACTGTAGTCCAAGGCTGAGTGAATCCTATGATCAACAAATATCCTATATTACAACTATCAAGTGGAAGAAAAATCACTCAAGTTTCTAGGACTTTGGTTTCCATATGGCAGTTTTTGGCATATTTTTGAACTAAAATTACCAAGATGTCTAATGAATGGTCAAGCTTACTAGAGCTTCTGAAAATTCCAAAATGGAACACATGGGGAGCAAATTGTCTAGGGAGTAATTCCACATACAACTCAGTCCTAAGGTCACCTTTTTGAACCAACAGCCATTAAAAATGTTGGATTTCATATTTCATGGCTGAGAAATTAAATTTGAATACATTTGAAGCCTAGTAGATTAAGGAAGGCTGCCTAAAATGAATACAAATCAAAACAATTAACATGTAAATATGTTTCTATTATAGCTTTACAGTAGTCTTTATATGAACTTACAAGAAAAGTACAGTACAATCGTAGGATTTTCTAACAGTGCTCAAGCATAGAAATTGTAGATATGTATGCATGTATAATAATAATAATAATAATAATAATAATAATAATAATAATAATAATAATTTATTAGATTTGTATGCCGCCCCTTTCCGAAGTCTCGTAATGCATGTAATGTAATGCATATTATGCATATATAATGCTTTAAGCATTTCAATCAATAAAAATTTATAGAGAGAATGAAAGATATATATGTTATTTATATAAACATCTTCCCCAACACACACATCTTCCATCCTCTCCATAAATTTATATTGATTAAAATGACTATGATTTGTTAATTCAACATCCTATTTAAAAGGCAACTTATCCACTGCTGAAGTCAGCAGGCATATCATTCACACTACTAAGACTGAAAACATACCAATTGCTTTCCTGGAATGAATATTAAGCAGTCTGAAACACACAACTTCAGATTTGACTTCATGAAATAAGTGCTTACTCAGCAAGCATCCTAGAGGTAATGCATTACTCTACTTAAATGTACTAGCACTTTATTATCCATTTTACATAGGACTCCATAATAGTAGCAGGGGCATTGTTTGACAAACAGGAAAAACTTATGTGTAACCCAAAGATATTCTGTCTGACCCCTGTCAGATAAATTAATAATTTCTTCAGTGACAAAGTAGAATGAGGGGGGGGGAAACTACAAAGCAACATAAAGAGATGTATTCCTACACTGTAGACAGCACATGACAAAATGAAAGATGGAGCTGCAATAGAAAAATGAATGATAACATGCTAAAATATGAAATGTGCACAACAAAGTACTTTTTATTCTAGACATACATTTGGTTGAAACAGACTCTAAAAAAGTAGGTACCAAGCATGGCCATCTAATCTCATAAAATCTAATGTCAAAAATAAGGTACTGTTTACTTTTAAATTTTATTTTTATCAGATAAATTTTAACATATATTCTTTATAAATATATTTGCATGCATACGCATAACATGCACACATATAATGAATATACCATATACTATGAATTTGAAGTGTTCAAAACAAAATATTCTTTACAAAAAGAATATTTTGCCATCCTAAAGCAGAAGTGTTAGTTTCATATTTGAAAATCTCAATTATTTATTTATTTATTTATTTATTTTATTTATTTATTTTGTCCAATACATAACACACTTTGAAGAGAATAGATATATAATAATATAAATAAAGAAAAGAATAGAAGAAAAGATATAAAAGTATAGGTGAACATATTTGAAAGGAAGAAAAGATAAATGAGATAAGGAGAGACAATTGGACAGGGGACGGAAGGCACACTGGTGCACTTATGCACGCCCCTTACTGACCTCTAAGGAACCTGGAGAGGTCAATCGTGGATAGTCTAAGGGAAAAATGTTGGGGATTAGGGGTACACTTCAGACAGTTATCTCTGACTCTGAAGTGCTGTATATTTTTTAATGTATACAGAATTGTGTAGAAATATTTCTAGACAGAAGTGAAAGCCCTTATAGCTAATTAGAATAGTGCTTTCTTTACGTCTAAGTACAGCACAAAAATATTAGCTCCATTTTGATCTCAAAATAGTTTTATCATTAAAAGAACACTCTTCCACTTTATTGGAAGGCATAATTGTAACAGTTGTTTACATCTTTTATTTTTGAAGGTACAGTTAATTTCTTAAGCTAAAATTTCTGAAATTTAGTTACAAATAACACTTTTCATATTTAAATAATAACTATTTTAAAATTTAAATGTGCCATATATATTCAAACTGAACTTTCTTTGCTTAATTGTTTAGAGTAGGTGTCCCCACCTCTGCTTGGCAGCCCTACAAAAGGCCAGAAAGGTTTGGGGTTGCTGGTTTAGAGCACATAGACTGACAATATAGTAGAAAATTAAAGAGCAGAGTACACAGCTTTACAGAAAAATTGGCTTTCAGATTCACAGATCAGATAAATTCAAATGGAAAGAAAATAAAACACAAGATATAGTCTCTGAAAATTCTAGTCATTGACAAAAAGAATCAATTGACACAAAATATATACTGTGCATTTCTGGGACAACAAAATTTTGAATTCAATTCAAATGGTGGAAATCCTGAGAATTAGCATCAAAGGTAAAAGTATATAGTAAAGTTTGGTTTTAATTCTACTTGGAAAAAGTAACTTATAAAGACAAAAACCAAAATCAAATGGAAGCAAAAAAAACCCCTATGGATTTCTAAAACTAAATTTTAGAAATATCATCAGGTATCGTGCCCATAATTACATTGGAATTTATAATAGTAAATAACACCTCTTTTGTGAATATAGATACAAATATTATTTTGAAATCTGAGCTAACATTTGGGGAATAAAGACTTTACAATTTCATAGGAATTCATGTGTAAACAACAGAAGTGAATATTGTCCATCGATTTCTTTTTTAATATTATTTATTAGATTTGTATGCTGCCCCTCTCCGAAGACTCAGGGCGGCTCACAACAGTAATAAAAATAATATAGTAGTGGAACAAATCTAATATTAAAAACATATAAAACCCTATCATTATTTTAAAAACCAAACAGCACATTCATACCAAACCTAAAACAAACCCTGGGGGAAAGGTGTCTCAACTCCCCCATGCCTGGCGGTATAAGTGAGTCTTGAGTAGTTTATGAAAGACAAGGAGGGTGGGGGTAGTTCTAATCTCCGGAGGGGGGGGAGTTGGTTCCAGAAGGCTTACTTCTTCTTCCTTGACTTAAATGAATCTTCATTAGTCTTTGGAAAATTAAGTATTTGGAAATCTACTTGACTTCTCCCTTACTTTATTATCTAGAAAAAGTCATTCCATCAGTTGAAAGGAGATGCTGATGCTATGCTAATATTGCATATTTTCAGTGTAAGCCTACTGAAAAGATAACTAACAAACTTTTGCTTCAGTCCATTTCTTAAACACAATTGATTAAATTGATGTTTTTACCATTAAGAAACTTATCTCACTCTTCAGTGAAGATGTACTTTCTAGTAACTTTAATTCAATTGATTTAATGATCCTCACTATCAAGAATCTGGGCCCGGGATAGGGGTCATTCCTCTATCCTGGTGCTTCTTGACTTCTCAGTGCTTTCAATACCATCTATCATGGTATCCTTCTGTGCCGCCTGGAGGGGTTGGGAGTCGCAGTCACCGTTTTACAGTGGTTCTCCTCCTACCTTTTTGGTCAGTCACAGTCAGTGTTGGCAGGGGGTCAGGGGTCGACTCCTAGGCTCCTATTTTGTGGGGTTCCTCAGGGGTTAGTTCTCTCCCTCCTGCTGCTTAATATCTATATGGGTGAGATCATTCGATGACACGGGGTGAGTTACCATCAGTACGCCGACAATACTCAGCTGTACATTTCTATCCCGTGTCAATTCAGTGAAGCAGTGGAGGTGATGTGCCGGTGCCTGGAGGTTGTTGGGATTTGGATGGGTGTCACACTCAACCCCACCAAGATGGAGTGGCTGTGGGTTTTCCTTCCCAGGGACAATACAATCTGTCCAGCCATTACCCTGGGTGGTGGTGGGGGGTGAGGAACTTTTGACCCTCTCAGAGAGGATCCGCAACTTGGCAATCATCCTTAATCCACAGCTGAAGTTAGAACAGCATATCTCAGCTATGGCAAGGATGATGTTTGCACAGGTCAACCTGGTGCAGCCCTATCTAGACAGGGAGTCTCTTCTCAGTCATGCCTCATCACTTTGCAGCTTGATCACTGCAATGCTCTCTACATGGGGCTACCTTTAAAGAACTTTCAGAGACTGCAGCTAGTCCAAAACTCAGCCACATGAGCAGTCATGGGTCTACTTAGGTATACCCACGTATCACCATCACTCTGTGAGCGGCATTTGCTCCAAACGCAATTTAAAGTGTTGGTGATTACCTATAAAGCCCTAAATGGCTTAGGAGCAGATTACTTATGGGACCGTCTCCTTCCTCATGTACCCAGTGGCCGGTTAGATTCTACAGAGTTGGCCTTCTCCAGGTCCTGTCAGTCAAGCAATGTCACCTGGCAGGGCCTAAAGGGAGGGCTTTCTTTGTGGCAGCTCCAGTCCTTTGGAACCAACTCCCCTTAGAGATTTGCACTGCCCCAATCCTCCCGGTGTCCGAAAAGCTTTTAAAAATACACCTTTGCTGGCCACTGAGTGCTGATACCTTGCTCTGGCCAAATACTATGATTTTGATGACATGAATGTTGGTTGAATGGTTTAAATGTTTTGGGTTTTTAAGAGTAGGTTTTAGTTATTTGTATTTTCAAATGTAGCTTTTAGGGTAGAATTTTATATTGTTGATTTGTATTTTTTTATGCTGTAAGCCGCCGTGAGTCCCCTGGAGGAGGGTGGCCTAAAAATCCAAATAATAAATAAATAATAATAAAATAAATTCTCCAGATTCCTATGCAAATATTGGACAAAGGAAAGGAATTATGTCTCTGTGTGCTAAAGTTTTTAGGTTTTTCTCATAGCATTAACCATTTTCACTTTTCTCTTTAGAAATTGTTTATTTTCTTACATTCCCCAGAATTGAAGTATCTAGATGACATCAGGGTAGTGCAGACTAAAGTAAAACTATTACATTAAGCTTTAATTCTTTCAATGCAAATTAGAAAAATAAAAAATTGTTCAGAACAATTCTATAACTGGCTTTGTCATTTTAATACAAAGTCTGTACCTGGAACAAGGTTCTTTGGCATGTTATCCTGCACTTATACATTTATGTTTGCAAGTTTTCCCAAATCTCCTGCTTGAGCAAGGGATTGGGCTAGAAGACCTCCAAGGAACCTTCCAGTTCTATTCTGATTGATTATTTCATTAGCTCACTAACAAAAAATATAAATATATAAGAATAGTGGATTCATTCAATTCTATGGGCCCCCATCTGAAGCTTCCTTCTGTGTTCCTTCTCTTCTAAAATAAAGTGTAGTCTGCCAACTGGTATTTGTTGCATTATGTTAACTAGCTAGTGAGTCAATTAATGAACATTTTCTAACATAACCAATTTGGGGGAAAGCAGAACTAAAATTAATTTTTACCATTATCTAACAAACACCATTTTTTTTTCCTTGTTAATATTTATTTTTTGTTCTTTTGAACAATATATGCAAAACTGTTGGCAGATGGATTATATACATTGTGCAGAAAATCTCAGGGACTGGGCCAAAAGCCTTGCACATTTGAACACTGTAATATTATCTTCTCCTTAACATCTATTGGATTTCTTACATTGGCAATTTTTCCAGTCAATCTTATTTAGGAACTGTAGCTCTTAATACTTACTATATACTGATAATTTTAAAGGATTTTTTTATTTTTTTAAAAAGCACTCAGAAAGTAATAGCACCCTGCCCCACTTAAAAGCTGAGGTTGCTATTTGAATGAGACTACCAGACAGTTCCTGCAAAGGTTCATAAGAAAGTTGGGGGAAATATCCAAGAATGTGGGACTGGATACAGGAATCTTTTCTTATTATGGAAGTTAGAAAAATCCAGCTTTCTTTAAGATTCTTTCCAGAATCTGTGTACAGTATTAAAGAAGAAAAGGAGGCTTCACTGTAATTAAGCCTTAAAGTTCACATTACGACAGGTGTAGCCTGTTTGGTGTAGAGGTTAAAGTCCTGGCCTAGAAAGCAGGAGACTGAGTTCTAGTCCCACCATAGGAATGAAAGCTGCCTGGGTGACTTTGGACCAGTTACTTTAAGCTTAACTGAACCCACAGGGTTGTTGTTTTGGGGAGAAAAGAGGAGGAAGAAGCATTACATAGGACTTGTTGCACTGAGTTACTTGCAAAGTATATTTAAAAAAAAATCAAAAATGTATAAATGAAAAAAACTAAAACTTGTAAAATTTGAATTACAGGTAGTATTCAATTAACAACCATAACGGAGCCTGCCCATTACAATTGTAACTTGTAATGGGTGTAAAGTGAGTCATAAATTGTCTCCTCTGATTTTAGGAACTTTTTTTGCAAGGGTCATTAGGTAAATCACCATGGTCATTAAAACAAATCTGTGGCCAGTAGCAAATTTCATGGTCACTAAGTCAATCCATTACAAGGTGTTTCAGCCCAAAACTGAAATTAAACATCATTTTTCCGAGGTGGGGGAAGAGGGGGAGACATGGGACATTGTAAATAATATCATGACAGTAGGAAGAAGCAAATATATGTGAAATAAATGTTGTCAAAGGCCCAAAATGAGATCACATAACTACATGGGAGTAGCAACTGAGTCATAAGTACCTGGGGTCAAGAGGGGAAGTCTATCATAACTTCACATGGTTGCTAAGCAACAGGTGGTTATGTCCAGGACTACTTGTGAGAATGTAATTGTAAAAGCCAGGCCAGAATTTAACTTTATTTCTTAAGAATACCTCAAAAATGACAGGAAGAACAATATGGATAACATTTGTGAAAAATGTTGGATTTCAAGTATGAGATTAAAACCATCCCAAACACTTTCACTTTTAGATTTCTATTGCAAGCAAAATCTTCTAAAGAAAGTATGAGTAAACTGAGCGTGTTGTAAATAGGAATTAAAACTTTAACTTCTCCAAAGCATTATGTACTTCTCTTATGCCTAACCTGCAATTCTAAGTTTAATTCTTAGTATCTAATGAAGTGGAATATGTTTGTAAGAAAATTGCTACTACAGTTCTTCAGTTAATGAAAAAATTGCTAAATACCTAACTATTAACTGAAAAATCTAACCGCAAAACAGTGCTTAACATTAGTTGGATAAATATATGTTGGAGGCAATTTCTACAGAAACAATCCATCAAAATAAATATTTTTTTTTCACAAGGGCTTTTTTTCCAACAGCTTTTTAACTAACAAACACAAATTTATTTCATGAAGAAAAGTTTGACAAAAACCAGTAACTTCATTTGGGGCCAGTCACTTTCTTGAACCCACCACCCAGTGGTTTGTTATGGGGAAAACAGGAAGCAAAAATATTATGTATTCTAGGCAGAATATAAATTAATAATAAACAAAAATATAATATAGACTTCTATTCTTTTTTATCCACTAAAACGTTTTTGCCCATCATTGATTGAGTGACTGACTGACTGACTGATTGATTGATTGATTGATTGATTGATTGATTTAGTGTATGGCATATCCTGGGGTGGGCTGCTGCCCAGATGGGGGAACGCGGTGGGGTAGTGAAAATGAAGCTCCACCCCAGAGCACACAATTTGCACTGAAAGACATTGAAAGAAAATGCAGGGCATCTGCATAAGCCACACCCAGTAAAAATTTTGGTAGTAAAAATTTTGGTAGCCCTTCACTGGGCATATCATACATGGACTAGCAATACATATTAACATTTCACCTAGATTAGTAAAACACAATAATATATAAAGGATAAAAAGATCTATGGTCAAATACCAATGTAGGCCATTTAACTATTGAAGTGCCACCATGGATTTTTACCTAGCAACTGATTATAATCCTTGGTAATATGTAATATAGATTAAGTTTAGGGTTATTAATCAATATGATATTCTACAAATATATTTACTATGCCATAACCACAAAGATATTATACCCATTAATTATGTCCATGCTCAAGAAAACCTTTTTTCTTTCTTCCCTTTAGTGTCAAATTCTTCAACAGCAATGCCTGGCTGTTTCTTTGCCAAGGTTTTAGAGAAATCATTTGCCACTGCCTCAGTCCTAGGGCTGGTCCAAACTGGCTTTCTCTAGCCTGATGTCTTAACCAAACTGGCTTAAAAAAAACCAGCGGTGTGCAAAAAATGGAACTACTGTATGGCCAAATCATAAAATACTATATGTTATTGAGAACTATGTTACTGAACCATGTATAAACACTGCTGAGAAGTTTTAGTTCAGGAAAATAAAATTTAAAATATAGCGTACATATATACTAAGACAATAAATAAAAACCTAGCATTTATTATTTTCTTTTATTTTACAGAAGATGCACATACTCATATATGCAGATTTATATTATTCACGCAACATGTCTAATCATATACAATGTATTGCTTTTTTCTGATTAAATGTGGTGATTTTACACACACACATCATCAAAATAAATGAAATGTATTGTAAAAATTATAATTAAAGTTAGTTTAGACATGTCCAAGGTTTTGGATCATCTCAATAGCATGTTTATATCTCTTTTCATTGTATTTACCATCTTATTTTGGATGTTCCCTCTACAGAAGATTTGATATGGATACAAAAACTCCCATCACTCTTTATTTAATGTTGGAAAATATCACTGAAT
Source organism: Erythrolamprus reginae (assembly GCF_031021105.1). Classification (NCBI taxonomy): domain Eukaryota; kingdom Metazoa; phylum Chordata; class Lepidosauria; order Squamata; family Dipsadidae; genus Erythrolamprus; species Erythrolamprus reginae. The sequence continues at coordinate 49,404,275 of NC_091963.1, forward strand.
TGATAAAATGTTTTCAATTTTACAGTGTATAAATTTAGAGTATTGTGTTTGAGAAGAAGTCCTTTCAAATCTTATTTTCTTCTTAAAATGAGAATTGATTTAAATAAGATGGCAGACCAGTTTGTTCTAATTAATTTTTCTTTTGGAGGAGTGGTTTAAAATTTTGTATCTTCCTTTCAGTTAAAATAAACTATACACTAGCCTGTGTTAACTTTATACTTGCCATAATTAAATGCAGACATTTTAATTCAATACACAGGATTATTCGTTTTTTCTATGTTCATCAATAAATCAATTACCTTCTTTGGCACACAATAAAAGAACCAAGTTGGTTCTAGTTTGGAAATTCAAGTGAATAAAATCATTGTTTGATAAATTTATGATTGGGGTTTATTCCTCTGCTATACGGGCATACTCAGAATATGACAAGTTTGGGACAAATAGTCAGTCCTTCACAACGCACTGAATTTTAAATCTCCCTAGAAGATGCCATGATTGAATCAATAGAAGCCAAATTTCATATCTAAGACTTTTTTTAAAAAAAAGCAATTAGGGTTCTTCCTATCTAAATAACATGCCTTGCTTTGTTTGCTTTTTTTAAAGGATAACATATGACGAGTAAGCCGATGTAATTAAAAAAATTGGTAAATGTGACTGAAAAGTGCAATTTTATACCCGTTCACTTGAGAGCAAATGCCAATAAACTCCTTGGGGGTTACTTCCGATTTCATATGGTGTGAAGAACAGAATCTGAAATTGAAAACGGTTTTCGGATCACTTCCGAAGAGAGCGAAGCAGAAGCTAGACTGAAAAGAGTGAAGGTTGGGGGGGTGGGTGAGAAAAAGCAACTTCTCTTTCCCCCTAGAAAACGGGAGCGGTAAAACGCGCCCGCCCTCCGCCCTCGTTAAGGAATCTTTTCCTCTGCTCCTCCGAAGGCTCTAGACAGGGGGGGGAAAGGTTCCCTCCAACCTTCCTGGTTCTCACGAACAGAAGCAGCAAACAGAACCTGCTTCTAGAAGCTGGAGCAGAGGGAGGAGTGGCGCCTGATAGGAACCTTTTGCAGGCCTTAAAAATCACTTCCTTTCCCTCAATGACAGCCAGGAATGGAGACGAGGGAGGAGGAGGGAGCCACGCGAAGCCCAGGGTAACCAAAGGGCGGTTGCAGACGAAGGCAAGTCATTTGATACTGCGGGGATCGGGCGGGTCACCGAGGGGAGTCGCCTGGGGCTGAGCCGACTTTACCTGCTGCTGTTGGTGCAAAGGCACTGAAGAGGGGGCATTCACCTCCCTCCTCCCCGCCTGCGTCCCTCCCTCGCTCAGAGATCCACCGACCCGCCAAACCAAAGCGGGCTTAGGAGAGCGAAAAGAGGGCTGCCTTCCGGACGCCGACGCCTCCCGACCGGCACCCCCGCCCCCCCGCCCCGTAGCCGACGCTGGTTGCTGAGTTCAACCACCGCCCCCTTTTCTCTTGCACGCAGGCGCCCAGCTGTAGGAAAAGGCGGAGGCCGCCCCCACATGCGCGGCGGCGCGCTCGCTTAGGAGTTTGTCGCTCTGCTGACGGCTTGCCAGCCTTTGATCCGGTGAATCTGCGTCTGCCGAGACAGGGGAAATAGAAAAGCCGCCTTGAAGGAGGGAACCGGGGCACTACGCTGTTTTGCGCGCTAGACACTCTCTGTATGTATCTATGCGCTGTTGCGAGGAGTTACTTGGCGTTCGTGCTGTATCCCTAGTAGACAAGCAACCCTAAAAAAACGTCCTTAGCTACTGTCGCCGACCAGTAATCGAAAATGAAGAAGGCAGTTTGAAGAGCCACTAAGATACAATTACACATCTTGCGTTTGTCTTGTCAATTCCTATTGTTTTCCAACCCAGCAGCCGCCCGAAACGTTTTATGCGACTTGTAGAAACAGAAACAGACAATTTTTCACAGTCATCTTTGTGCCACTGTATCAGGTTCAAATGGTAGCGCTACCCCACCCTCCCAATTCCGTTAGAATGACCAAATGACCATGCTCGCTGACTCCATTTCTCTCCTTAATAAACCTGTTGCATTTTTAAATCTTGAGCTTAACAGATCAGGTGACAGGTGCTGAATATTACCATTACATGTGTAACTAATGTTCAAGAATGCTACCCACCCTTGTGCATGGCTACGAGGACGCCGCTATTAGTGAAACTTTGGAAAGAAACTCAAACTTCAGTTCAGGCTTTTAGTTTGCTTAATTACGTTACACAATAAGTTATATGCTATAACCATTTGTATGATCATAACTATACGAAAAGATCCCATATACACTACAATACCACAGGCTTAACACAAAAGAGCACTAATATGCATCCCTGCTAAAATTGATTAAATATTATCTTCTGAACTTAATATGTAAACAAATACTTTTGCCACTTGCAATGTCTCAGCAATGCTCTTTATTTGAAAAATATGGACTTTGGGGAACAATACTGTACATTATTTTTAGAATAATTTTAAAACAGTTTGTAAATTCTGCATAATATAAAGCATTTTCTTCAAAAAGTAATGGTGTTCTGTTTTCTTTAGATTCAATCTGCAAACAGATAGAATAAATGCTTTTCTCCTCACTAATCAACTTCTCACCTTTTTATTATTTGTACGTTTTTGACAAAAATGACCGCATTTTAGAATCAAGTCTGCTGACAATGTGTTTTATAGTAGCACATTCAAACAACTTATTCTAATAAAAGCAGAGTAAAGATTTATTTCTGGTAACAATTTAAAGTTGTAATTAACAACTGAATATGCACAAGATTTCCTCAGTATTGGGAAATTTTAATTTCAGTCTGCTTTGTCTGCTTTCCAGTAGAAAGCAGAAGCCATTTTTAAATTTGCGTAGTGAGTAATAGCATTTAAGCATACATATGTAATTGTTTGTTTAATATTTGGATAATTATATAATATTAGACAGCTGAAATATTCTTATGTCACTATAATAAGTAGCTTACATTAACTCAGAATAGCATTTAATTTTAAAAAATATAACAAAAGCAGTGAATGTGTAGCCAATATTGGACTATAATTTGCATCTCACCTCATCTTGTTAATGCCTAGCTGGCCCTCGGGAAACGCGGCCCCTCGGCGTGGCCGCCATCTTGGATGGCTGAGATTTCTCGCGAGATCTTGGCCATGAAGCTGCCGGGGCGGGGTAGGCCAGCCCTTTATAAGGGGCTGTACCTGCCTGGGATCTTCCTTTTTGCCCCGGCATTCAAAGGGCAAACACCCGTTGGTGTTCGTTGAAGACTGTGCCTCGTGGTGCGGCCTAGCAGGCCTCACCACACCAGTGAAAAGCGCGGCCTTCGGGCCTTTGATCTCTTTGTTGCGGCCTTTGGCAGGCTGTTTGTTCGGGGCCTTGGCCTTTTTTCAGGGCCTGGCTCAGGCCCAGGCAGGCTGTAGTTCCAGTTGCCCCCTAGTGGGGCTGCTCTTTTGGGAATCCCCTTGGGCTTGCCTTGACCCCCCCTTGCCATCAACGCTGCAACCACCTGTCCTTCTATGAGCCGCTGTTGGCGGCCCCCTCCCCTCTCCTGGGACCTCCCTGTGGGTTTTCCCACTGCGGTGGGGCTTTTTTGGGGGGCTTTTTTGTGGGTGGTGGTTTTACTTTTTTTTGATTTTTATAGTGATGGCCTCCAAAAGGTAGAAGCCCTTGCCTCCCCCTCCTGAATTGGCCGCTAGGCCACGCAGGGTTTTGCGGCCCTCGGCCAGGGCCTGTTTGGCATCTGAAGATGCCCAGTTTAGGTCCAGGACAGTGGGGGTTAGGCCCCGGGGCCCACCTACTGGTGACTCTGTCTTACCTGCTCACTCTTGGTTCAGGGTCATCGAGCAGCTGGATGAATTAGACGCCAGGTGGCAGGCTATTTATGGATCTGGAGGTGTGCCACCCTAGGCCCCTGCAGCTTTGGGTAGACCCCCGAGTGAAGAGGAGGCCCAGTTGGGGCCCAGCGTGACCTCTGCTGCTTTAGCGGAACCATCTCTTGGAAAACCAGGACCAACGTCGGTGGTGGCAGGTGAGACTGTTGTACAGAGTCACCACACACAGCCCCTCCCCTTGCCTGGGCAGGTGATTGTACCCCCAGCCTCGGGGACTGTGGCTACCACTTACACTGGGGTCAACCCTACTATTACCTGTAGCCAGGTCTGGGCTCCCCTGCCCCTGTGGTTGCAGCTGCCCCTGGTTCGGCTTATGTTACTGCCCCCCCGTGGTGGCCGGTGTAGAGACCCTTTGGCGGTTAGAGTGCCTGAACCCCTGGCCTCTACCAGGCCTGGGGCCATCCCTTGGGGATTACCTTCTCCCCCATTGGGTTTTCATTTGCAACCCTCAATTCGGAAGCATATTTGGAAGGGAGAATATGTTGATGTTTTCTCCTTTCTGAGTCGCGAGGTGCCCAAGAAGGAAAAGGATGAGGAGGCTAAGACCAACCAGCCTAAGAAGGTCAAAGTTGACAGGTGTTTCAGCTCTTGACTGTACACCTTTTTAACTTATATGTCGGTCATGATTGAGAGGGAGCCCGCTAGGGCTTCCTCTATGCTTAAATATATCGAACTCATTGCCCGAGCTCATTACAAGTATGAGGGCAATGCTTGGTTGCAGCATGATGAGTCTTTCGTATGAGGGTAGCCTTTGAGCGTAGTCTGCCCTAGGACATGGTGGTCCCTGATTTGTAGTTTCATGCCACACAGCTCTCGCAGGCTGGTGGTGGTGAACGTACAGATAGCAGCCATTACATGAAGGCCAAACCTATTACAACTCCTGCTGTCCGCACTGGGGCAGGGGCGAGGGCCCCGCCCCCATGTCATGAATTCGCAGGAATTCGCAGCTAGGGGGACCTGTTTTTGCCCCTCATGCAAATTCAAACATGCGTGCGGTAATTGTGGTGGCATGCATGCCACCCATGCTTGTCCTAAGCCCAAGAGTCCCAAAAATTGGAAGCACAGTTCAGGCCTGTGCAAACATCATCCTTCCCCTCAGGATAAAGGGCCCCAGTCTAGTTAATCTGGACGTGTTAGAGGCCCTGCTTATGGAATATCACCCACGCAGAAGCGCTGCTGCGCTTTTGCAGGGTTTTAGGGAGGATTTTAGAATCCCTTATAGAGAACCCTGGACATGGAGGGTTTTAGCCTCCATGTCCAGCAACCTTAAGTCAGTGGCTGGACATAAGGGCATTGTTAGATCGAAGATTCAGAAGGAGGTGGCCCCTCGGCATGTAGGGCCCTTTTGCGTCCCCACCTTTCCCTGACCTCCAGGTTTGGTTAGGCATGGTTCCCAAGAAGGCTAGTGGTGAATTTTGTTTGATTCACCACTTGTCCTTTCCCAGGGGTGAGTCGGTGAATGATTTCATTCCTGATGAGCTTTGCTCCGTTCGCTACACGTCTTTTGATGCTGCAGTAGCTGTGGTCAGGAAGTGTGTAGGAGCATTAATGAGTAAATGCGACATCAAGTCTGCATTCCAGCTCCTTCTCATACACCCGGATGGATTCGAACTCCTGGGGTTCCATTTTGAGGGTGGCTATTATGTGGACCAAGCTTTGCCCATGGGCTGCTTGGTATCTTGCTCCTTGTTTGAGAGCTTTAGCACTTTTCTTGAATGGGCTCTCAGGAGGCGATCTGGGTCGGGTTCTATTATTTACTACTTGGATGACTTCCTGATGGCGGGTCCTGCGCATTCCGAGCAATGTTTTGCTCTGATGTCAGCCTTCGGAGTTCTTCGCGCTCAGTTGGAGGTCCCCTTGGCCTCTGAGAAGACCGAAGGCCCCACTACCAGGATTATTTTTCTGAGCATTAAATTGGATTTGATTGCGCAATCTTGTCGATTGCCGTCAGAAAAACTTTCAAAGCTTTTATCATAGAATAGATCAGGTTCTCGAGGGTCGTAGAGTTACCCTTCAACAACTCCAGTGGTTGGCTGGGTTGGTCAATTTTGCCTGCTGGGTGGTGGCCCTTGGCAGGGCTTTTTTGCACCGTCTATATACGGCTATAAAGGGGCTCCATTTGCCCCATCATTTGACGCGTTTGCGTGTGGGGGTCAGGAGTGATCTTCACATGTGGCGCAGTTTTTTGGCACAGTTTAATGTCCTTTTGGAGGCAAGAGCTTAATGTCCTTTTGGAGGCAAGAGCTTCTTTTAGAAGCTGAGTTGCAATTGTGCTCTGACGCCATGGGTACCGGTGGCTTTGGAGTTATTTTGGGGGACCAGTGGAGGCAAGAGTTTAATGTCCTTTTGGAGGCAAGAGCTTCTTTTAGAAGCTGAGTTGCAATTGTGCTCTGACGCCACGGGTACCGGTGGCTTTGGAGTTATTTTGGGGGACCAGTGGTGCTATTCTATGTGACCTCTGGATTGGAGGGCCTCTTCTATTGTCAGGGACCCTCACCTTTTTAGAATTTTTCTCCCTGGTTGTAGCTCTCAAGCTCTGGGGGGAACAATTTCAGGATAAGACTGCACTTTTAGTGTGACAACCTTGTGTTTGGCCATGTTGTGAATGCCCTGTCTTCCAAGAATGACAGAGTCATATGCCTGGTCCGCCATTTTGTGCACAGATCCTTGTCCCTGAATACTTTGTTTTTGGCCCGTCCTGTCCCCGGGCTTGAAAATGAAATGACTGATGCCTTGTCCCGTGGTCAGATGTCCAGGTTCTGGACACTGGCTCCGGGGGTTCGCGCAGCACCACAGATTTTCCCTCATCATTTGTGGAGCCTGGGGGGGCTCCAGAGCAGTGGAAGATCGAGGCAGGCAGGGCCATGTCCCTCTCCTTAGCGCCCAGTACACTGAGATCATACCAAAACTCAGGTAAGGAGTTTTGGGACTTTCGCCAGTCAAAGGGCTATTCCCAAGCCTGGCCCATCCCGGTTGACCACCTGCTTCAGTACTGTGTCTTGCTTAAGCAGCACGTTTTGTCGGTCAAGACCATTAGAAGTAGGTTGGCGGGCTTGGCATTTATCACCAAGTCCTCTGGGTTTTCCAATCTTTCCGTTGATTTCCGGGTCAGGAAGATATTAGAGGGGTGGATGAGAGAACAATCAGTGCCATCAATAGATAGCAGACGAGCCCTGACCATTCAATAGCTGGCCGATCTTAACAAGACCTGGGTCAGGCTGTGTGTCTTTGATTTCGAAGCCCGCCTTTTTCAGGCGGTGGCTAACGTAATGTTCTTCGGGGGTTTTAGGGTGAGTGAAGCTTTAGCTTCATCCCGTGAGGACGTGCCTTGCAGTTTTTGGACGTTATGTTCAAGGGCTCTGGGGTATCCCTATTGGTCAGGAGGTCCAAAACGGACCAGTTATGTAGTGGCACAAGGGTATTCTTATAAGTGGCTGCTGATCAGTCTGTTTGCCCTGTGGCTGCCCTTTCCTCATTTTGTAACCTTCGAGGAAATGGCCGGGGTTATCTTTTTAGTCACCAAGATGGTTCACCCCTCTCTAGATATCAATTTTGGGCGGTCACTACTAGGGCGCTAGGCAAGATTGGTCTTGACCCTGCCTTGTACGGAACGCATTCGTTCCGCATCGGGGCCGCTACTAGTGCAGCGGTCTCCGGCTTTCAGGATTTTAGGATCAAGGCCATAGGTCACTGGAAGTTTGCTGCCTTCAGGATATATGTGTGGCCCCCACCTCATGGTGGCCACGAACCCTCCCACGTTTAACCATTTTTTTGCCCTATTTAGATATAACTTTCGGGGAGAAGCTGAAGACATTGCTGTGTGGCCATAGTATGGTGTTTTGGACCGGTCAAAGCACAGCAAGATCAGCTGTTGGGACCCAGCTGTCTTTGGGCCATTGGGTAAAAGTCACCTGGCTTGGACGAAGAGGCCTGCATTGGGAGGGGCTCCTCTCTTTGCTCCTGGGCAGGCGCCACAATGTGGTTGCACCCAGGTGGTTGGTCTTGCACCTTGGGGGCAATGACCTTTGTGTTCTAGGTGGCCTGGCAGTGACCTGTCAGACCCGCAAGGACCTGTGGGCTCTTCGTCTTGCTTGGCCGGCCACACAATTGGTCTGGTCTGAAATCCTTCCACAGATTTTTTTGGAGGGACGCCATCTCCCCGAGGGCCATTCATAGGGTTAGACGTAAGGTTAATAAGGCCATTGGCAAGTTTGTTAGAGAATTGGGTGGTGTAGTTATTCCCCATCCCACTATTATTGTTAATAAGCCATGGCTTTATCGTGCTGACGGCGTTCTCCTGTCAGAACAGGGGAACACCATCTTTTTATAGGACCTGCGGAGGTCCCTACGTGACCTGGCGCAGCTGGGGGGGAGTCAGGGGGCCAGATAGAGATCTGGCCCCCCTCCTTGGCAGTTTAGGGGCTGAAATTGGGAGGTGGTTAGCAACTCCTGTTCTCCTTTGGGCATCTTTGGGGATGATTGGCAGACTCTCTCCAAGAGCTCATGGTGTCTTAAACCGGCCTGAGCGATTGGGGAGAGGTTGCCTCTTTGTCTCGCCCTACCCAATTGCCTGTTTGGGATTGGACGGCGAGACCTCCCACATGCGTGGCATGGCTTGGATACAAGTATGGGCATGGTCCCCTTCACCTGGATCACCAAGGAGCTATGCACGTATTTGCCCAGGAATGTTTATTGACATCATTTACGCCCCAAAAATTCTTAGTTGACCTCTGCAGGTCCCAGTTTCGTTGTTTAATTAAATAAAGTTATATTTATTTAATAAGAGTGACCCAATTTAAAATCCAGCTTTCTGTCCGCGTTTTCACTCCGCTTCTGAAGCAATTACAATGATTGAGAACCATTGAAACTCCACACATTAGCCATCCTTCAGCCATAGTATGTGTGTGAACAGGTAATCCTTGACATAACAATTTGAATCTTCAATTTCTATTACTAAGTGATGTGCTTGTAAAATAAGATGTCACATTACCACAGACTTACAATCTCAAAACTCCCTGTTTATTTATTTTATTTATTGTATTTATATGCCACTCATTCTGAAATGGACTCAGAGCGGCTAACAAGTCAGATAAATACAACAATAGAAAAATAGAGAAATAGTAAAAAACAATTGGAATAAAATCAATAATATAATAAAACAATATCCTAAAAAACCATACATACACAACAGGCAATCTAATTCCAGGCCTGCTGGAAAAGCCAGATCTTAACGGCTTTCCAGAAGACCAGTAGGGAGGAGTGCAAATCTCTGAGGGCAGTTGATTCCATAGGGTCGGAGTGGCCACAGAGAAGGCTCTTCCCTGAGGTCCCCCAACTGACATTGTTTGGTGGACGGGATCTGGAGAAGGCCGACTCTGCGGGCCCCTACTGTCCGCAATGAGGTCGGAGGTGGTTCCATAAATAGTCTGGCCCTGAGCCATTTAGGGCTTTAAAGGTAATAACCAACACCTTGAATTGCGTTTGGAGATTAACTAATGCAGTTTGGAGACTAACTAATGCGTTCGGAGGCAACTAATGCAGTTCACGTAAAGATGGAGCAATATGGGTATACCTTGGTACACCCATTATTGTGCACACTGCTGCATTTTGTACCAGCTGAAGTCTCCAAACGCTCTTCAAAGGTAATCCCATGTAGAGTGCATGGCAATAGTCAAGATGAGCGGTGATGAGGGCATGAGTGACTGTGCAGAGTGCCTCCTGGTTGAGGTAGGGGGTAGACAAGATAAACTTGTGCAAAAGTCCCCCAGCCACAGCTGAGAGATGTTGCTCTAGCCTCATCTGTGGATGTAGGAGGACATCCAAGTTGTGAGCCCTATCCGAGGGAGAAATTGTTTCTCCTCCCAAGACCTAAGACAGAGAGATACAATCGTCTTTAGGAGGAATAATCCATGGCCACTCAATTTTGTCAGGGTTGAGTTTTAAACTGTTAACCCCGATTCAGATCCTTACGGCTTCAAGACACCAGCACATCACTTCGACCGCTTCACTGAACTGACATGGGTGGAGATATACAGCTGAGTATGGTCAGCCTATTATTGGTAACTCACTCCATGTTGTGATGATCTCACCCACAGTTTCATGTAGATATTGAATAGGAGAGGAAAGAGGACCGACCCCTGAGGAACCGCACAAAGGAGGGGGCTAGGAGTCAACCTCTGTCCTTCCACTAACACTGACTGCAATCTACCAGAGAGGTAAGAGAACCACCGTAAAATGGTGCCTCCCACTCCCAACCCATTCAGCCATTGCATAAGGATACCATGGTTGATGGTATTGAAAGCCACTGGGAGATCAAGAAACACCAGGATAGAGGAGTATCCCCTATCCTGGGCCCATCAGTGCGACCAAAGCAGTTTCCAATGCTGTAACCAGGTCTGAAAAGGGTCTTGTTAATCAGCTTGTTCCAAGGTCTGCAGGACTTGGAACGCCACCGTTTTCTCAACAACCTTCCCTACAAAAGGAAGGTTGGAGACAGAATGATAATTGTTCAATGAAGCTGGATCCACAGAAGGCTTCTTGAGGTGAGGCCTTACAACCACTTTCTTCAAAGATTTCATGAAGGCCCCTTCATTCAAAGAAGCATTGAGTAACACCTGGAGCCAGCCTTGTGTCACCTCTGCTGGCCGAGACCAGCTAGGAGGGACATGGGTCTAACAAACAAGTGGAGGCACTCATTGCTCCTATGGCCTTGTCCACTTTGTTAAAATGTCTAGGTAATATAATAAACAAACTTTAAGCAGAGTTAATTTAGCAATGTGGGTTAGTTAGTCAATGAATCAGACTTAGTACAAAATAGAACAATGTTATTATATACAAATAAGCAAATAAACAATAATAGTTACACAGTCCAATATCATACACATATAATGGTTTACAAACCAGGTTATCTCACACAGGAAAATATACACACAACAAATATAAATCTCCCTAGTATAAACTCCCCCCAAGAGGAACATTGTTGGTTCCCTCTTATGGCCAATCAGCAAATGACTCTTAAAGGTACAGTCTTAAACTTACATTGTTAGCTTCTGTATTACAACACCCAACATAGTTACATATAGTATACTAACAATCTCCCCCTTGGGTTTTGTCAATACAGTTCAATTTATTTCCTAATATTGTGTCTCTCACAATATTCTGAGTATTTTCTGGCACTTTGTGTCTTAGTAAAGTGGTCAGTTATATTTTTTGTGCTTGTACAATATTCCAATCTAATCATCCTGTCTTTCACACATTGTCGTACATTTCAGTATGCTTGGACCTGTTTTTTACGGCCCTATTATTCGCTATGCTAATTGCAGACTGATTATCCTCGTAAATAGTGATTGGATCTTTGCACTCAATATCTAAGTCCTTTAGTAACTGCTTATAAAATAACAGGTCTGTGCACAACAGCGATAGACTCGAAAATTTGGCTTCCATTGTCAATGAACTTATGTGCTGTTGTCTAAGTGACTTCCAGCTTATCAGTGATCCACCTAACAATATAGCTATTCCTGGTGTGGATTTTCTAGTCACATTCTCTGTAGCAAATCTAGCATCTGCATGTGCTGTTAACTCTAATTGTTTATCTGTTTCCAAATACAGTGGTACCTCTACATAACATCTCTACTTACAAATTTTTCTAGATAAGAACTGGGTGTTCAAGATTTTTTTGCCTCTTCTCAAGAACCATTTTCCACTTACAAACCAGAACCTCTGAAATTGTAACCGGAAAAGCAGGGAGAAGCCTCCATGAGGCCTCTCTGAGGCCTCTCTAGGAATCTCCTGGGAGGAAACAGGGCCAGAAAAGCTGGGAAGAAGCCTCCGTGGGGCCTCTCTAAGAATCTCGTGGGAGAAAACACCGCCTCCACTCTCCCTGTGGTTACCCCAATCACACACATTATTTGCTTTTACATTGATTCCTATAGGAAAAAATTCTTCTTCTTACAAACTTTTCTACTTAAGAACCTAGTCACGGAACGAATTAAGTTCGTAAATAGAGGTACCACTGTACAGACCATAATATATTGCAGTGTTTTTCAACCATTTTGGTGTCGTCAGATTTCTGGCGGAACCTTGATTGAAAAACACTACATTAAGTTGTACATCCTGAAGCTGAAATAGAATTCTTTTATTGGCCAAATGTGATTGAACACACAAGGAATTTGTCTTTGGTGCATATGCTCTCAGCATACATAAAAAAAGATACACATGTCAAGAATCATGAGGTACAAATAAGCAATCAAGAAACAATCAAAATTGGTTGCCAATCAGTTTCTGGTCACAATTCAAAGTGTTGGTTATGACCTATAAAGCCCTTCACTGCCTTCTGCTGCACAAATCCCAACGACCGATTAGGTCCCACAGAGTTGGCCTTCTGCGGGTCCCACTGACAAAACAATGCCGTCTGGCAGGACCCAGGGAAAGAGCCTTCTCGGTGGCAGCCCCAACCCTCTGGAATCAACTCCCCCCGGAGATTAGGATTGCCCCCACCCTCCTTGCCTTTCGCAAACTTCAAAAAACTCACCTTTGTCGCCAGGCATGGGGAAATTGATTCCCCTTGGCTGTTTCATTTTATGTGTGGTTTGCTTGGGTTGTATGAGTGTTTTTAATCAAGGGTTTTTAACTGTTTTGTTTTTAATCATTGGATTTGTATTTTATATTCCGGTTGTGAGCCGCTCCAAGTCTCTGGAGAGGGGCGGCAGACAAACAAACAAACAAACGAATGAATGAATGAATGAATGAATGAATGAATGAATGAATGAATGAATAAATAAATAAATAAATAAATAAATCATAAATAAATCATAAGGATACAAGCAACAAGTTACAGTCATAGTCATAAGTGGGAGATTGGTGATAGGAATGATGAGAAGACTAATAGTAATGCAGCCTTACCACGTGGGGTTCCGTGGCCACAGAGTAGCAGAGAGAGGGTGAGAGAGAGAGAGAGGCTGCACCGCGTACCCTTGCCGGGAGTGCGAAGTCCTGAGCGGGGCAATAAGCAGCGGCCGTTTGCTCGTTCCACCCGCTTTCCCTCCCCATTTTTTGGCGGTTGCGGGGGCTGGTGGGAGGGTCAGAGTGAAGGCAAAGCCGGAGCAGAGTAGTAGGGCACGCTCTCTCACAGTACCCTGCACAGGGAAAAGGGAGATAATGAGTTGGCCGCTTTGTCGAGCACAGCGGCATGTACACAGGCATGGAAAGGAGGTGTGAGGAGGAGCGGGAGAAAACATTGAGCCGTCTGGTGTGCCTCGGCCTTTGACTGGGAAACTCTGCTCCAGGGGTGCTGAAGAGGCAACCGTTCCCACCTCCCTTTCCTCCTCCCCCATCCTGCTGCTGCAGTCCACCGCAGCCCACGCTTTGGCTGCTGCAGTGAGGGGCCAGAAGGGCACTGCTGCTGCTGTCGGTGCAAACGCTGCCGCCGCTACCATTCCTCCTCCTGCTTGGCTGAGCATGATTGATCTGCCAGGCACAAGACAGAGGAAGAGGCTGTCCTACTGCAGAAGCAGGCGGGATTGAAGTGGGAACTCCACCGCCAACTCGGCTACCATCTTGAGCAGCATAGGAAGAGCTGTTGCAATGCAATTGGGAGGCAGGTACATTAACAACCAGCCCACCTGAACCTCTTGGTCCAATTTCAGGAGGAGAGATTCACAGCTCACTATCTTGGGTGCAGGGATCCTGCAAGGATTAAGGGTCTTCCGGACTATAATAGCCACTCCTCCATCCCTTCCCTGGTATTGTGGCTGGTGCAGCACCTGAAACCCGCCTGGGCACATTTCTGAGAAGGAAACACCCCCTTTGTGGCCCAGCCAAGTCTCAATTGTACACGCCAGGTCAGACTCCTTCTCCAGGAGCATGTCCCGGATCAGAGGGGCTTTGCTGGTTACCAACCTGGCATTTAGCAACAGCAGCCTGAGACCAGGGCCCTGTCATTCCCTGTCATCCATTATACGGGTTGAACTCAAGGGGCCAGAACAAGGAATCACTGGTATCTTGTGAGCACAAGGGCTCCCAGCCGCACTCCCCCTCCTCTTCACCCATGATCGTGGGGGGCTCATAGTAATGTCCGGTGGACAGTGACTACGTCCTCAGGCAGACTATCCCGAAAAGTTTTGTTAACAAAAACTTCAGAACAGAAGGATTTAGAGGTAGTGATTTCTGACAGTCACAAAATGGGTTAACCATGAAGTCAGGTGGTAGGGAAAGCAAGTAGAATGCTTGGGTGGATAGCTAGAAGTATAACAAGCAGAAAGAGGGATATTGTGATCCCGCTGTATAGAGTGCTGGTGAGACCACATTTGGAATACTGTGTTCAGTTCTGGAGACCTCGCAAAAAGATATTGATAAAATTGAATGGGTCCAAAGACAGGCTACAAAAATGGTGGAAGGTCATAAGCATAAAAACTATCAGGAAAGACTTAATGAACTCAATCTGTATAGTCTGGAGGACAGAAGGGAAAGGGGGGACATGATCAAAACATTTAAATATGTTAAAGAGTTAAATAAGGTTCATTATTTAATAAGGTTCAGGAGGGAAGTATTTTTAAGAGGAAAGTGAACACAAGAATAAGGGGGCACAATCTGAGGTTAGTTGGGGGGAAGATCAGAATATTATTTTACTGAAAGAGTAATAGATGCTTGGAACAAACTTCCAGCAGATGTGGTTGGTAAATCCACAGTAACTGAATTTAAACATGCCTGGAATAAACATATATCCACCCTAAGATAAAATACAGGAAATAGTATAAGGGCAGGCTAGATGGACCCATGAGACACTGGGTTATGTGACTGCATGGTCATGTGACTGGATGGGAGTGACCAACTTGACACCACTTATGTCAAGAGTTAGGGTTAGGGTGCCTGGCTTCTCCTCGCCTCAAAGGCCTCAACGAGATAAAATTTCCCTATCTATTTACTACTACTGAACATCCAAAATATAGTATTTAATCGTATGTATATATGCCATATGTGTACATACTTATTACACACAGGCAAACAAAAAGATACATTTATATATACTGTATGTCTATGTACACACAACACACTTACACATGCGTGCATATAGAGCTCTTCTAAAATTAAATCTCACTGAATTTGGAAAAACAGACCCAGAGTCCACATTCTGCCACACATTTAACCATAACTTCTGTGCATTAGAACATTATATATGTCTTCAAATGTTCTTCCCTAGCTTGCATATCACTGTTAAGTTAGGAAATATCATGAATTGAGTAGAATGTGGTGAAACTCACAACACTTGCTTAGCAACCAAAATGTTGAGCTCAATTGTGGTCATGAGTGGTCAGTAAGGGGCGAGTACAAGTGCACTAGAGTGCCTTCCGTCCCCTGTCCTATTGCTCTCCTATATCTCCTATACCTTTCTTCTATTCCTATATCTCTTCTTCTATTCTTTCATTGATATGTTCTATTACTATACCTTCTTTTCTATGATATCTTAGATATATTTTACTATGGGTATCTCCTCTATAACTTTCATCATGTATTTTAATATAGTGTATATAGATATATACCCACTAAAACCCTCATTGTGTATTGGACAAAATAAACAAACAAACAAAATAAATAAATAAATAAGTCAAGGACTATCTCTGCCTTCTTCTGCATGCAGCCTTACTTCTCCTTTCTGGCAATTTTCCTCTTTGTTAGAGTCACCAAAATAATCTAGCCAATGTAAGGTTTCCCGTTACAGCACAATATTGGTCTAGATGATTTCTGAGATATCTTCAAGCCCTAAATTGCTGTGCTGTTTCAAAGTGTCTTCTGAAGCCAAGTCTAGTGGCAGTATTTGGATTTGAGGTGCTTCCTCTTCTTCTCTTTCTCTCTCTATCTCTCCCATCTCTCCCTTCTTCCTTTCTTTTTCTTTCTTTCTTTTTTCTTTCTCTTTCTCTCTTTCTCTGTCTTTCTCTTTCTTTCTTTTTCTCATTTTCTTTCTTGTCTCTCTCTCTCTTTCTTTCTTCCTCTCTCTCTCTCGCTGCCCCTCCCTTTCTCCCTTCCTGTGAAGAATCCCAGAAGGTCTTTAGTAGTAGGAAGAAAAGCCAGATGTTTTGAAACTGAGAACATCCCCATTGATTATCTGGCATTCTTAGAGCTTTACAATTGATTAGCTTAGTCTGAGGATAGCTCAGCAGCCACTTACAATAAGCTCTCAACTCAAACTCCATGCATGTGGGGTTCCCCAAACTGTGAGGATGAAGTCTGAGTAAAATGATTGTTTAATATTCACAAGGCATGGAGACAAGTGGAATGAAGTAACTGGCCTTTAATATGGGACAACACAACAAACATGTGCAATGAACAAGTTGACACTGAAGAATAAGAATCTCCTCAACAAAGAGCCTGACAGCTCTTTTATAGGAAGCTGTCAGTCATGGCAGTCAATCAGAGGATCTCGATTTCCTGCTTCCCAGCTTGACCAATAGCTTGCCTTCCGGCTGTTTCTAGACAGACACCAGGACACAACACTCATTTCCACTGGGCAGGCACATACATAATCCTATAAATAACCTGGGCACCCATGTGCCAATTGGTGTGATGGAGAAGCTGTGTAGAAGTTAGATTAGAATCATTCACAGGATGGCGAGCAGGAGAACCTAGCAGAGAGGTTGATTTAGCCAAAGGTGATGGCAGGAGGGTTACGGTTTCAGGGACTACATCGGACGCCATGGTGGACACTAGCAATGAAGGTAGCACTTGCGAAGGCAAACTGGGTGAACAGAGGAGTCACAGGTTTGGCATCTGAAGCGAATAGGGGCCAGTCGATTTCTGGATGTTGACCATGAAGCTGGTCAATGTGGCTTCTCCATACTCAGCCATCGCTCAGGCCAACCCTTTAGGAGACAGGCTCAATTATCCCGAGTATTGTTGCAGGTAACCAGGACACCGAGGGCCCTGTGCATATACAGTACTATTAGTTGACGGCAGAGAGTGGCACCATCACGTTGATCAACTACAGGCCCGGGTTTCCACAATGATGGAAACCGAGGGGGTAGCTGAAGACCCTCCCTTAGGAGATGTCCCTCTCAGCGATGAACCGGCAGGCCTGTTAGCAGGGCCACCACACCCAGTTCCTCCCAGGGTGGAACCAATAGGCCCGTTAAGGGGGTCACCATGCCCACCGGATTCGGCTCATCCAAAAGAACCTCCACAGTCTACCCGAACAGCCAATGCCGCAATCTTACCCATAGAACAAGAGGAAGCTGATAGGGGTGGAGCCCAAGACGCTGACAAGTCACCTCTTTCTACTGCCGATTGCAGGGAGTCGCCCCATTGTTCCGGGCATATCCAGTGAAGACCGGCGTATCTTGAGAAATACGCATGCGCCCCTAGGGGAAAAGGGTGTCATGTCCCTAGCAACAACAGGGGATGCTATTTGGCGGGAATGGCATAACGTTCCTATTGGTTGTTGTACGGGTATAAATAATCTGTCACCTTTTGTTGAGTTGTAGTTAAGTATGGTTCAGGCATTAAAGTTGTGTTACATCTGCTGCTGGTGTCCGGTGAGTTATTACAATGAGGTCTAGCTCAATCCAGACAGGGTAGGCATCCACCAGGACTAGAAAATGGTAGCCCTTGAAAGGACCAGCAAAATTGACATGAAGGTGGGACCAAAGTCTCCTAGGGCCTTGTCAATGGAGCATTTGTAGTCACCACAGATTCTGAGAGAGCCATCTGGTCTTAAGGGAATGACAGTTGGCGTCTCCAAGCGAGCATGGTCTGTTGGTTCAAGGACACCCTGAGCTATGAATTTGTCTAGTTCAGCATCTACACAATGCTTCAGGGTGAAAGGCACATGCCTGGACCTCAAGTGGATGGGGGCTACTTTAGAATCAAGATTGAGAGTGATGGGATTGCCCACATATTTTCCCAATTTGTTTGCAAACACATCAGCAGATTCTGAAAATAAACTGTCAAAATCATTATAGTAAGTAGCATTAACCCCAGACTCAGAAATCCCTAGGGCAAAGAACCAATTCAACCCAAATTAGAAAAGTTAAGAACCAGAGACAACCACTAGGGGAAGGGAGCCTGTGAAGGCTCCATGTTCCATAAATAGGGAAACCTCATCCAGGGTAGGGATGAAGTTCCCCTGATAGTCTTAGTCTCACATTACCACAGTGAGAGTAGCGATTTGGAGAAGGAGGGCAGCAGTTTTTTAAAGATCTGGAATGACACTATGCTCTTTGATGAGCCAATGTCAATCTCCATGGTTAGTGGTGCGCTCTGAAGTTTGACAAGTAAAGTCAGTTTCTAAAACTCCCCCAAACAGCAAGGCAAACTTATTCAGCAGGCTCTTCCTACTCCCTCCAAAGCGCATGACAGTTAGTGGGAGGCAGGGCTGGTTGGATGGCAGGGCAACCTCTTGGTGTTGAAATGAAAGCAAGTGAGGCAAGATTCACGTGACCCATGACAGGTGGCCAACCTTTTGCAACTACAGCAGGTGGTCATTCCAAAGCAGCAGGAACTGCAAAGGTGACACTCCCCACAGCTGTAACAGGCTGGATAGGGCTGTGAGTGAGGAGTTGGCTGCACTGACGACATCGGCTTTGGTGGCGGTGGTGGCCAGCGCTTTTGTGGTTCAGGCTTGATATGACAAACAGATGTTGCGGGGTCATCAGCAGTCTCGGGGTCTTCAGAACTGCAGTGGACCATGGCAGGAGACGCTGGTAGAAGGTTGAAGGGCAAAGCCCTATTGATCTGTGCACAGATTGCGAGGACATTTCAGATGCTCTTGCCTCTTCAGGAGCAGAGGCAAGAGACAATTCAGGCCGGGCTAGCAGGTGCTGCTGAACTCAAATATCATGAAGCCTGCAAACTAGTTGCTCCAATAAGGAGTCATCCAACTGTGGAAAGTCTCAGTCAAGGGCAGAGTCAGCTACCAGCTCCCACTCCCTTTGAACCCTCTGCCAAAAGGCGAAACGATGAGAGATAATGGAAGGCATGGGTGAGTAGTAGTTATGCAGTTTTGCAATCAACTCATCCCACAAAACATCATAGGCTAAACAAGCAAGAAGTGCCCTGGCTGTAGTGAACATCACTTGGCCACAAGTGTTTAAGAAGTAGGCTGTTTTGCAAGAATCAGAAAGTTCTGGGAGGTCATGTGCATGGAAGTAGCATATGTATAAACATATCCCATGTTTCAGTAGCTGGGGAGTAGGGCTCAAACACTGATGGGGGATACCCAGTTGGAGCCATGGCAGAAGATAGCAGACAGAAGGCAGCGGAGGGAACGAAGACAGGAAGCAGAAGGAAAAAAAATGGTGGTGGTTTAAATCAGCCCTCCAGCATGTGTAGTGAAAGAATCACACCTCATCACCAAGTGTTTACTATTCACGAGGCATAGGGAAAAGTGGAATGAAGTAAATGACCTTTAATATGGGACAACGCAACAAATATGTGCAATGAACAATTTGGCACTGAAGAATAAGAATCTCCTCAGCCACGCCTGACAGCTCTTTTATAGGAAGCTGTCAGTCGCGGCAGCCAATCAGAGGACCTTCATTTCCCACTTCCTGCCTTAGCCAATAGATTGTGTTCCGGCTGCTCTAGAGCAGGGGTCTCCAACCGCCGGTCCGCGGACCGGGACCGGGCCGTTGGGGGTTTTCAGCCGGTCCGCGGCGCCAGGGCCCCCTCGGCCTTTCCGCGCTGCCCACCGCCCGCCCGATTTGCCCCCTCTGCTCCTCTGCCACCTCCTGCCTTTCACTGCAGCTCCTCCCGCACCCGGAACGCACGCCCTGCCCGCCTCACATTTGCCGAGAGGACTTTCGCCCCGGGCTCTCAGCAAGGGGGCTGCATGAGAGGCGGGGCCGGCGGAAGGTGATATTCAATGTCGGGGGCGCATGGGCGGTTTTGCGCGCGCTCCCTATCTCCCTGCTAGCCCACTCGGAATACTGTATTCAAAATAAGAAAAGCCTTCGCCGGCAAAGGCTTTTCTTATTTTGAATACGTATTCCGAGTGGGCTAGCAGGGAGATAGGGAGCGCGCGCAAAACCGCCCATGCGCCCCCGACATTGAATATCACCTTCCGCCGGCCCCGCCTCTCATGCAAACCCCCTTGCTGAGAGCCCGGGGCGAAAGTCCTCTCGGCAAATGTGAGGCGGGCAGCATCACCGCTGAGAAGAACGGAGAGAGAACGAGAGTGAGTGAAAGCAACAGACAGCAAGATAGAGAGAAAGTGAGAAAGAGAGAGTGAGAGAAAGGGGGGGAGAGAAAGAGATAGCAAGAGAGAGAGAACAAGAGAGAGAAAGAGCGTGAGAAACAAAACAAGAGAGAAAGAGTGAGAGAGAGAGAAAGCAAAAGAGACAGAAAGAAAACAAGAGAGAGAAAGTGAGAAGAAGAGAGAGAAAGAGAGGGAGAGAGAGAGAAAGAGAGAGGGGGGAGAGAGAGAAAGAGAGGGAGAAAGAGAGGGAAAGGGGGGAGAGATAGCAAGAGAGGGAGAGAGAAAGAGAGAGGGAAAGGGGGAGAGAGGGGGGAGAGAAAGAGGAGATAAAGGAAGAGGAGAGAGAGAAAGGAAGAGAAAGAAAGAAAGAGGGATAGAAAGAGAGAGAGAGTGAGAGATGCTCAGTGAGCCTTTCTTTGAAGTTGCCTTTCTTTCTTTCTTTCTTTCTCTTTCTTTCTTTCTTGCTCTTTTTCTTTCTCTCTTTTACCTTTCCTTCCTCTATTTCTTTTCTTTCTCCTTCCTACCTTCTTCCCTCCCTCCCTCCAGTCCTTCCTCTCTTACTCTCCCCTTTCATAAGTTTCCTTGCTTCCTTCCTCTGTTCCTGTCCCTTCCCTCTTTCCTTCTTTCTTCCTTCCTTCCTTCCTTCCTTTCCTCCCTTCCTTTCCTCCCTCCATTTCTTGCTTTCCTTTTCCTTCCTCCCTTCTTTCCTCCCTCATTCCCTTCTTTCACTCCTTCCTCTCTTACTCTCCCCTTTCACACCTTTCTTTGCTTCTTTGCACCCTTCTTCTGTTCCTGTACCTTCCCTCTTTCCTTCCTTCCTTCCCACCCTCCGTCCATTCATTCACCCATTCCTCTCTTGATCGCCCCTTTTACGGCGCCGCTGACAGCTAGCTCCCCCCCCCACCGGGCCATGGAAAACTGGTCTAGCTGAAAGCCGGTCCCTGGTGCAAAAAAGGTTGGGGACCTCTGCTCTAGAGCAGAGGTCCCCAACCTTTTTTGCACCAGGGACCGGCTTTCAGCTAGACCAGTTTTCCATGGCCCGGTGGGGGGGGAGCTAGCTGTCAGCGGCGCCGTAAAAGGGGCGATCAAGAGAGGAATGGGTGAATGAATGGACGGAGGGTGGGAAGGAAGGAAGGAAAGAGGGAAGGTACAGGAACAGAAGAAGGGTGCAAAGAAGCAAAGAAAGGTGTGAAAGGGGAGAGTAAGAGAGGAAGGAGTGAAAGAAGGGAATGAGGGAGGAAAGAAGGGAGGAAGGAAAAGGAAAGCAAGAAATGGAGGGAGGAAAGGAAGGGAGGAAAGGAAGGAAGGAAGGAAGAAAGAAGGAAAGAGGGAAGGGACAGGAACAGAGGAAGGAAGCAAGGAAACTTATGAAAGGGGAGAGTAAGAGAGGAAGGACTGGAGGGAGGGAGGGAAGAAGGTAGGAAGGAGAAAGAAAAGAAATAGAGGAAGGAAAGGTAAAAGAGAGAAAGAAAAAGAGCAAGAAAGAAAGAAAGAGAAAGAAAGAAAGAAAGGCAACTTCAAAGAAAGGCTCACTGAGCATCTCTCACTCTCTCTCTCTTTCTATCCCTCTTTCTTTCTTTCTCTTCCTTTCTCTCTCTCCTCTTCCTTTATCTCCTCTTTCTCTCCCCCCTCTCTCCCCCTTTCCCTCTCTCTTTCTCTCTCCCTCTCTTGCTATCTCTCCCCCCTTTCCCTCTCTTTCTCCCTCTCTTTCTCTCTCTCCCCCCTCTCTCTTTCTCTCTCTCTCCCTCTCTTTCTCTCTCTTCTTCTCACTTTCTCTCTCTTGTTTTCTTTCTGTCTCTTTTGCTTTCTCTCTCTCTCACTCTTTCTCTCTTGTTTTGTTTCTCACGCTCTTTCTCTCTCTTGTTCTCTCTCTCTTGCTATCTCTTTCTCTCCCCCCCTTTCTCTCACTCTCTCTTTCTCACTTTCTCTCTATCTTGCTGTCTGTTGCTTTCACTCACTCTCGTTCTCTCTCCGTTCTTCTCAGCGGTGACGCTGCCCGCCTCACATTTGCCGAGAGGACTTTCGCCCCGGGCTCTCAGCAAGGGGGTTTGCATGAGAGGCGGGGCCGGCGGAAGGTGATATTCAATGTCGGGGGCGCATGGGCGGTTTTGCGCGCGCTCCCTATCTCCCTGCTAGCCCACTCGGAATACGTATTCAAAATAAGAAAAGCCTTTGCCGGCGAAGGCTTTTCTTATTTTGAATACAGTATTCCGAGTGGGCTAGCAGGGAGATAGGGAGCGCGCGCAAAACCGCCCATGCGCCCCCGACATTGAATATCACCTTCCGCCGGCCCCGCCTCTCATGCAGCCCCCTTGCTGAGAGCCCGGGGCGAAAGTCCTCTCGGCAAATGTGAGGCGGGCAGGGCGTGCGTTCCGGGTGCGGGAGGAGCTGCAGTGAAAGGCAGGAGGTGGCAGAGGAGCAGAGGGGGCAAATCGGGCGGGCGGTGGGCAGCGCGGAAAGGCCGAGGGGGCCCTGGCGCCGCGGACCGGCTGAAAACCCCCAACGGCCCGGTCCCGGTCCGCGGACCGGCGGTTGGAGACCCCTGCTCTAGAGTGACACCGAGATGCAACAGAATTTACCCTTCCATCCCTCTCTTTCTCCCTTCCTGTGAAGAGCCGGGATGGCACTGCAGGTAGAGTGCTGTACTGCAGGCCACTAAAGCTGACTGTAGATCTTTAGGTCAGTGGTTCAAATCTCACTACTGATTAAGGTTGACTCAGCCTTCCATCTTTCCGAGGTGGGTAAAATGAGAACCTGGATTGTGGGGGCAATATGCTTGCTCTGTTAAAAAGTGCTATTGCTAACATGTTGTAAACTGCCCCGAGTCTAAGGAGAAGGGCAGCATAAAAATCGAATAGATAAATAAATAAACCCCAGAAGGTCTTTGATAGCAGGAAGAAAACAGATATTTTGAAATTGAGAACATGCCCATTGATAATCTGGCATTCTTAGAGCTCCACTGTTGATTAACTTAGTCTGACGATAGCTTATCAGTCATTTACAATAAGCTCTCAACTCAAACTCCGTACATGTGGGGAACTTCAAACAATTAGGGTTTCTTAGGGCAGCCGGGTGGGATTCTGCAGATGCAATCAGGCTGACATTGTATGCACGTCTTGTTGACCTGATCGCCGGGTGGGATTCTGCAGATGCAATCAGGCTGACATTGTATGCACGTCTTGTTGACCTGATCGCCACTTTGTAAATCTTAATATGAGCTTTTACAAGTGTTCGGTCAGATTCAGATCTGGTTTTCCTCCAATGCTTCTCTAGACTTCTCTTCTGGCGTTTCATTCCCCGGAGCTCCTCGGTGAACCAAGGAAATCTCCAGGGTCTGTTGCCACAGAGAGGTCGCAAAGGCACAATTCGGTCTAGAGCCTCCGTCGTAGCCGTATTCCAGACTGCAGCAAGGGACTCTGCCGAGCTGTGTACAAGTGACCCCAATTCCCCTAAAAAACCTTCTGGATCCATCAGGTGTCTGAGGTGGAACCTCTTAATCGGTCATAATGTCATAATGATTTCACCAGTGGGTTGCTACTAGTTCACGCAAACTGGGGGAACCCACCCTGACATCTATTTCTTGCAATTAACTTTTGAAAAGTCTTTGTGTTCCAAAAAGGAGAAGGTCACACAATTATAGGATCTCAATAAACATTTGCTTAATTAATTATGATCAAGATCAGAAACTTAAAAGCACTGGATTGGTCAAATAAAAATGAAACAGTGTATCAGTCATATATCACATAAACAATTAAAACTTTTTTTAAAGAAGAAAAAAGGACTAGATAAGATAAAATATAATATAAAATAACAATACTAACAGAATAGATAAAAGAAGGGTTGAGCAGGTCAAGGCAGCATAGAACAGAACAGCTGAGCTGCTCCAGTGCAAGAACTTTGAGGTCAGGAAAGCAATTGAAAAACAAGGATTCTAGTTTTTTGTGGAATCACTGTACAAAGGGCTGTTTTAATTAAGGCTATATTTATTTTACATCATCCAATCACTTTCTTCTTAAATTAGAACTTGTTAATGAAGAAGTGAGACAGAGGCATAATTTCTAAACTCGCTATTCTACTTGTAATATAAATAGATAATGCTCTACAGCAGGAAACTGAACGATATATTTTTTATTTTTTATGTCACCAATCAGTGATGGTGAACCTTTTTCAACTTGGGTGCCAAAAGGGCGCATGCATGCATACATAATAGCGTGCATGCATGTGCCCATACCCATAATTCAATGCCATGCATATGTGCACAACCCCCCATGCTTCCCCTCTCCCATGCATGCGCACAGGCCTCGCTGAAGCTTTCTGATATCTGGTAGACTAATTGAGCTGTTTTTTGCTCTCCCCATGATTTAAGAAAATCTCCTGAAGCCTGGGGATGGCGAAAAATAATAGGCAATTGGAAGCTTTAAACCAAATAGAAATAGTGCTCCCATACTACTAATACTTTGGCCTAAATACAAGTGTCTTTCAGGATTTACAGACATATAATCATTTGTACAATACATAGGATGTAGTCTATCAAGTGGGGATCTAAGTTTTCTCCCCATTAGAATTTCAGCAGGACTTTTGTGGGTGGTAGCGTTAGGGGTGATATGTTGGGCCAACAAGAATTGGTCAAGGTGTTCTTGCACTTCCCCAGGACCTGATCTGCGCAAGGCCTCTTTTGCCACATGTACGTACCTCTCTGCCAACCCGTTAACCCATGGGGAGTAAGGCGAGATGAGGGCATGCTGACCCCCAACTGATCTAAGAACATTTCAAATTGCCTGGCTGTCAATTGGGGCCCATTGTCTGACACTAAAATGTCAGGACAGCCATGGGTGGCAAAAAGATGGCGCAGGGCCTTAATAGTAGCACTCGTGGTGATGTTATTCATAACAATAATCTCAACCCACTTAGAATATGCATCAACAATTATCAACAAGTATTGGGACCCTACTGGGCCTGCAAAATCGATGTGGATCCTGGACCAAGGCCCCTTAGGTTGCTCCCAATCCATTGGCGTGGTCTTGATAGACTGCATCCTATGTATTGTACAAATGATTATATGTCTGTAAATCCTGAAAGACACTTGTATTTAGGCCAAAGTATTTTTGCTAAGAATTTTGATGGGGGAATGAACTGGTTAAAAGGAACTATTGTGCAACAGACAGCACCAAAAACTTACCGTATTTTTCGCTCCATAAGACGCAGTTTTTTTCCTCCCAAAGTAGGATGAAAAATCAGTTGCGTCTTATGGAGCGAAGAGGCAGGCAGGGGGGGGAGGCGCAAGCCCAAAAAGCACCTTTACCCCGGAGAGCAGCCGCCGCCGCCCTCTTCCTCGCCCGCGGAGTGGCAGGAGCAGGCCGAGCAGAAGCGTCCCCGCCCCGCGCCGGAGAAGTCGCCCCTCCGAGCCCGACGTTCCGGGCAGATGTGGCAGGAGCGAAGCTCGCCCACCCGCGGCCCGTTGCGGTGCTGAGCAAGTGGGGTCGCTGGCACCACGGTTCACTCCTGCCCACCCGCCCCCACCCACCGGTCCCTCTTTTTTCCCACCAGCACTCCAGGCGGCGACGGGCGGAGGATGACCCGTGCCAGCCACCCTCCTCGCCGGCGGGGCCTTCGCCCCGGAGAGCAGCCGCCGCCGACCTCTTCCTCGCCCGCGGAGTGGCAGGAGCAGGCCGAGCAGAAGCGCCCCCGCCCCGCGCCGGAGAAGTCGCCCCTCCAAGCCCGTTGCGCCCCGTTGCGGTGCTGAGCGAGTGGGGTCGCTGGCGCCACGGTTCACTCCTGCCCACCCGCCCCCACCCACCGGTCCCTCTTTTTTCCCACCAGCACTCCAGGCGGCGGCGGGTGGAGGATGACCCGTGCCAGCCGCCCTCCTCGCCGGCGGGGCTCCGGAGCGCATCGGGAGCGGCGGTTGCTGCCTGCTCGCCCCGCTGGCTCTCTCCTGCGCGGCGGGCAGCTGCCGTGTGGCTCGGGCGGAGCGGCTTGACCGGAATGATGCTCTGCCCCGCGAGCGCCTCTGGGACTGCAGGACAACTCCTCCCGCCCGCCCGCCCGCCTGCTTGCTCGCTCGCTCCCGCTGCCGCACGGTGTGTGGGCCCGCGCTGCGTCCGACCGGGCGCCCTCCTGGACAGCCGGGGCTGCAGGGGAGACATTCCGTTCCGGGGCCGGTGGCGGGTTTCGAGCGCCGCCTCTGTGGAAGCAGGAGATTGAAACTCATTAAATTCTCTTTTAACAGTGATAGCTGCTAGCTACTTTATGTAAGATGCTGCCTGGCATTGTCATACAAGTTATTATTTACCCTTGTATCTGAGCTTTAGTAGAAAGTCAATTATATTTAACATCAAAATGATCCAAGTGAGATGTTGCTTGTTTGTATATTTTCCCAATTCCCCTAGGGCAGTGTTATTGTAATAAATATTTTAGCCTACTTTTTGGCTCAAAATATTTTTCTCCTATTTTCCTCCTCTAAAATCTAGGTGCGTCTTATCAGCAGGTGCGTCTTATAGAGCGAAAAATACGGTATATTGTACGTTTGGACGATGGCCGAATGTGGAAAAGGCACATCGACCACTTACGAAGGCACCAAGAGGCCATTGCATTACAAAACTCTAATACAGATTCTTCCCCCTCGCTAGACTGCGACACGCAACCAACTTTTATGGACTTTAAAATGGACTCACCAAGATGGGGGACTTCCTCCAGCGAAGCCGAGCCATCTTCCTCATCGGAGGTCGGCTCCCCCAGCCCCGCCGCGGAAGGCTCCATTCTGTTCCCTGAATGGAGACCGCCGGCCGCTCAATCGGGCCGGCAGGGAACAGAATGGAGCCTTCCGCGGCGGGGCTGGGGGAGCCGAGCCCAGCCCCGTGACATTCGCTTTCCTGCCACCCGCAGCCGAGTGATCCTGGGCTCCTTCGCAACCTCAGAGAGCTTCCTGGGCATGAAAGCTCACGAAAACCAGGAAGCTCTCCGAGGTTGCGAAGGAGCCCACGATCAGTCGGCTGCCGGCGGGAGGAAAGCGAATGCCACGGGGCTGGGCTCGGCTCCCCCCTCGGCTCCCCCCCTTACCAGCCCCGCCGCGGAAGGCTCCATTCTGTTCCCTGCCGGCCCGATTGAGCGGCCGGCGGTCTCCATTCAGGGAACAGAATAAAAAAAAATTTATTTTTTAATATTTTATTTTTTTAAATAATATTTTTTGAAAAACCGCGTTGCAGCGTTTCGCACTAATCGAGAACGCGCAAGTCGAGGGACCACTGTATTGGACTTTACACATGTGTAAAAATAATTATTTCTGAAATCAGTATTCTCTCTGGATAAGTATCATTATTCTCTCTGGATAAATACATTTTGATATCCAAGCCATTAGAAGTTAAGAAAAAGAAACATTTAATAAAATGTCAAAATGGTGTAGGGCCAACTAAAATATTTTATATGTTTGAAGCAGAATGGGATCACAAATGCATAGATACACACACACACCGTATTTTTCGGTGTATAAGACGCACCAGAATATAAGACGCACCTTAATTTTGGGGGAGGAAAACAAGAAAAAAAGAATTCTGCCTCTGCCTATTAATATCAGGATTATTGGTGTCCTCACTTCCACTGGGATTTTGATAACAAACAGCACAGATCTTTTTATCTGTTCTAACAATAAAAATGAATTTTGTTTTCTAAGATTACAGAAATGTGAAGTGAATAAGAAATTACAAGTAGTCATATAGGATTGTATGATCTTCTGTGTTTTTGCATTATTAATAAAACATATTAATTGCAGATATTCCTGGATTTTTCAGAATCCATTTTTGTTGCATGAGGTAAATCTCAGATTTCTGCTATGGAAGTAGTCAGTTCACTTGTGTAAGGTGCCTAAATTTCCCAAGAAAAGCCTCCTCAGGTAATACTAAGAACGATGACTAAGGAGATTTCTTTAAAGCACATATTCTTCAAATCTTTAACCAGACTTTCTGTTTTATTATGCATGTGTTGACAATTTTTCTGCAGAAATTGGGAAGGAATTTAACTGGAGTGGGTGGGGTGGGATATGATTTTCATGGGGCAGAAGACAGACCTGGCTCCACTCCCAAATTGCCCCATTATTCTTACCTATAGCCATAGGCATCGAAAGCTGGGCTTTCTCTTAGCAAGGCCCGATAGGCAGCACATCAGTCCTCCTCGTAAACATGCTACCAGGCTTCCCACCAACCCCTGTGCCTTTGCTGTCTCGGGTGGATTCCTGAAGCAGCCCAGGGAAGTGCGTTGAGAGCGTCCCTAACTCGGAAGAAAGGAGATGCTGCACTGGGATCATCCCAGCTGCCAAAACACAGAGCCCGATTCCTAACAGAGCGAAGAGGGAGGAGGGAGGCGAGGCAGCAGCAGCCAGGGTTTGGAAGTGGGATGCAGAGGTTGAGGATAACTTGGGTCCCTGGGAGAACTGCAAGGGGACTTGTTTTCCTTGTAATTGTGGCAGGTCTGGATTTCAGAGATGCGGGAGTTCTCAAAGATGAAGAGCTTTCCAATGAGATCATGTTAAACAAGAGGCAAAAAATGCCACTACCTGGAACAGACCGCTCATCTGAACGATTCACTAAGAAAGTGAATACATTTCTGTGCAAATGCAATTCTTGCCGCTTCCAATATATGAATTATTAAATAGTATATTTCTTTTTTATATTTAGTATCAGTAATACCTAGTAAGAAAAATTCCGGAGTTTTTTTAATTTCCTTATTTGTAATTTCTTTTAACCATTTTTCTACCTTATTCCAATATATCTTAGATTTTGGGCTGGTCCACCATATGTGAAAATATGTACCAATTTCTTTTTTACATTTGCAGCAAATAGGGGAGACATTTGGGAACATCTTTGAAATCCTGTATGGTGGAAGGTGCCATCTATAAAACATCTTAATTTGATTTTCTTTGAAGGAAATTGATTTAGTTATTTTCCAGTTATATAGCCATACCTTTTCCCATGTATCTAAATTTATTTCTTTTCCAAAATTTTTACACCAACTAATCACATTATCTTTCAATATCCAGCCTATTGTTTTATAATTTATTAAATATTTATATAACTTCCCAATTAATTTCCCTTGGTTTTGAATTAGTAATTTCCCAATGATATTATTATCTTTCTTAAAGATAAATGTTCTCACATCTTTTTGGTATCTAGAGTTAATCTGGGCGTACTGCCACCAATCAATGTCCACCCTAATCTCCTGCAATTCTTGTTTTGTTTTCAATTTTAATTGATTATCAAGTAAGTCTCTACATTTCCATATTTTACCTTTTTTTTTAACAAATTAGGGTGAGAGATAGCTTCTATAGGTCAGATCCATTCTGGGATTACTAAAAAGTGTTTTTTCTTATCTCATTCCAAATGTCTATCAATGCCTTCCTAATTATATTGCTTTTAAAATATGAGTGAGGTTTGGACTTTTTATACCATACGAAGGCATGCCAGCCTAACATTAAATCACGACCCTCTAAATTCAGTAATCTTCTATTTTCTAAGGTTAGCCATTCTTTTATCCACGTTAGAGCTGTTGCTTGATAGTATAACTTCCAATTAGGGAGAGCAAACCCTCCTCTCTCTTTCCGATCCTCTAATGAGCTTTGTTTTATTCTTGGTTTCTTGCTCTGCCATATGAATTTTTTTGTAATTTTATCTAATTCTTTAAAGAAATTTGGTCCCGGGTTAATTGGAATAACTTGAAATAAAAACAATACTTTAGAAAGGATATTCATTTT
This sequence comes from Erythrolamprus reginae, assembly GCF_031021105.1. Classification (NCBI taxonomy): domain Eukaryota; kingdom Metazoa; phylum Chordata; class Lepidosauria; order Squamata; family Dipsadidae; genus Erythrolamprus; species Erythrolamprus reginae. Next base: position 49,434,095 of record NC_091963.1, read on the forward strand.
AATTGTGCAAATTCTTCCAACCAAAGATAACTGTAAGTTATTCCATATTTCCAGGTCTTTTTTAATTTGGCCTAAGAGTTTTATATAATTATCATTTTTTAAGGACATAGCTTTGGAGGTGATCCAAATACCTAAGTACTAAGAACTCCGCAGAGGAGGTGGTGTAGCTATATTCTATAAAAATTCACTCAATCTAAAAAACATCCAAGTTGCACATGATCTTATCCTTCCTGAAATCATAATATGTCATCTTTCTCTCAACACCACACTCCACTTCCTGCTTTGCTACAGAGCTCCAGATTACGTCATTACTCATGCAACAAAACTAACCTCCCTACTCACATGGCCAACCTCCTGCCCCTATCCCATTATATTCCTTGGTGACCTCAACCTACCACACATCAACTGGACCCTAAACGAATGCTCCACAGAACCTATACATACTGCCCTTTACAACACCATCACCAGCTTGGGACTTGAATAATTAGTATCAAACAATACTAGACTAAATAGCTGTCTTGACCTCATATTCTGTCATAGCAAAAGCACTATCTATATATTGCATATAAAAGAACCCTTCTCCAACAGCCATCACAGTATGATTAACTTCAACCTCAATCTACACCATCCTAACATTCACCTGAATAACGTGACACCTAAGTACAATTTTAGGAAAACCAACTATGAACTCATTGATGCCAATCTCTCAATTCTCAACTGGCAATCTTTGTTCTCCAACTGCAACACCATTGATGATCTCTACAACGCATTCTTACCCCAAATTAAAAGACTTATCGGACTACATGTGCCACTTACTTCATCCAGAGGTAAAAGAAAAAATAAGTTACCTGTCTCGATAAAGAAACTACAAACCAAAAAAAGATCTCTCTGGCGTAAAAGCAAAAAAGGCCAAGTAACCAACTTCAAAAGTCGCTATGAAAGCATATGCCAGCAAATAAAAGCAGAATGTCTCAACTATCACAGCAAACAAGAGGAAAACCTCCTTCGCACCAATCTAACCAAGCCTTCTACAATTTCGTCAACAACAAACTCAATGACTCTAGACCTACACCGCCTCTCATAGGACCCAACAACAAAGAATACCAAGATGATACATCCAAAGCTAATCTTTTCAACTCTTTCTTTGGCTCTGTCTTTGTTAACAGTAATGGCTCATCCCCCATCTTTGCAAATCACACCTCAAACTCTCTCAACAACCTAACCCAAATCGACTTCACTGTAGACTGCATTGCAAAAGCAATCCATGACCTCAAACCTTCCCTATCAGTCGGACCAGACGGTCTTTGTGCATACCGCCTAAAAAAGCTTTCTTCTGCTATAGCTGAACCTCTAAGCATTATCTTCCAAAAATCCTTCAGGACCAGTAAACTCCCTAAGCTATGGTCAAAAGCAATAGTCATCCCCATCTTCAAAAAAGGAGACCCTTCTCTCGTTGACAACTATAGACCAATATCACTATACTGCATCTCATGTAAAATCATGGAATCAATTATAAATCAATCAATTACCCTTTACTTAGAATCTAATAACCTACTCTCTAACAAACAATATGGATTCAGAAAGAAATTATCCTGCAGCCTACAACTACTTCACTGCAAAAACATTTGGACTACCCACCTAGATCAAGGAAAATCCATTGATGCAATTTATATTGACTTTTGCAAAGCCTTTGACTCAGTGATCCATGACAAACTACTCCTAAAACTCAAATCCTATGGCATCTCAGGATTCCTCCACAGCTGGATTACTGCATTCCTGTCAAACAGGCAACAAGTTGTCAAAATTGGAAGCGCCATTTCCACCCCTGTCCCTGTCAAAATTGGTGTTCCCCAGGGCAGCGTACTAGGTCCTACTCTTTTCATTCTCTACATCAATGACCTCTGCGATCATATCACTATTCTTTTTGCTGACAATGTAAAACTTTTCAACACCACTGACGACACATTTACTCTCCAAAAAGACCTTGACTTTGTCTCAGATTGGTCTAACACCTGGCAACTTCAAATATCAACCAACGAATGCTCTACCCTCCACATCGGCAAAAAGAATTCAAACCTCATATATAAACTGAATAAACAAATTCTCACAGCCAACCCACACTCAGTAAAAGACCTTGGAATACTAATATCAAATGACATAAGTGCTAAAGCCCATTGTAACAATATCACCAAAAAGGCTTCTAGAGTTGTTAACCTGATCCTGCGTAGCTTCTGCTCCGGCAATCTCACACTACTCACAAGAGCCTACAAAACGTTTGCCAGACCCATCGTTGAATACAGCTCATCTTTCTGGAACCCATACCACATCTCGGACATCAACACCCTTGAAAACGGCCAAAGATATTTCACCAGAAGAGCCCTTCACTCCTCCACTCGAAACAGAATACCCTACGAAAGTAGACTAACAATCCTGTGTCTAGAAAGCTTAGAACTACGGTGCCTAAAACATGATTTAAGTATTGTCCACAAGATCATATGCTGCAACGTCCTACTGGTCAATGACTACTTCAGCTTCAACCACAACAAGAGCACGCAACAGATTCAAACTTAATATTAACCGCTCCAAACTTGACTGTAAAAAATATGACTTTAACAATCGAGTTGTCGAAGCGTGGAACTCATTACCGGATTCAATAGTGTCAACCCCTAACCCCCAACATTTCTCCCTTAGACTATCCACGATTGACTTCTCCAGGTTCCTAAGAGGTCAATAAGGGGCGTACATAAGTGCACTCGTGTGCCTTTCGTCCCCTGTCCAATTGTCTTTTTTTTATCTCATATATCATATATATTTTCTTCCTTTCATATATCTTCTCCTCTATTTTTACATATTATCTTTATGTATATTACTTCATGTCTATTCTCTTCCATATTTATTGTGTATTGGACAAATGAATAAATAAAATAAATAAAAATAAAAATAAATTTTATCTTTTTTGTTATTTTCATATTTGTTAAATTTTCAAGATGTTTTGTCTGCTGTTCTGTCATATATTTTGTAAGTGTGTCTTTTCCTTATTAATTTTCAAGCCTGCTACTTTCCCATAATCTTCTATTAAATCTATTAATTTTGAGATTGACGTCAAAGGGTCTTCTGTTATAAAAACTCGTCATCAGCGAAGGCTTGAACTTTATATGTTTCTTTTTTAATCTCCATGCCTTTTATTTCATTTTCTGTTCTTATTTTTATTGGTAAAGTTTCCAATGTTAAGATAAATAGTAGTGGTGATATAGGGCAGCCTTGTCTAACTCCTTTTTGTATTTCTAATCTTCCTGTTTGTTCTTTGTTTATTATAATTTTTGCTGATTGATTAGCATAAATGGCATCGATTATATTAAAAAATTTGGTTCCCACATTCATCTTATTTATTTGTATTTTCATGAAGGTCCAATCTACATTATCAAATGCTTTTTTAGCATCAAGGAATATGAGTGACATTTGTTTTCAGGATGTTGTTCGTAATATTCTAGGGTATTTATAATTGTTCTCAAGTTATTTTTAATTTGTCTACCTGGTAAGAATCCGTTCTGGTCTTCATGTATTATTTCATTTACAATGTTTTTAAACCTAGAAGCAAATATTGATATAAAATTTTTTATAATCTACGTTCAATAGTGAAATCAGTGTGTAGTTTTCAAATTTTTCCTTTTCAGTTCCCGTTTTATGTATTAGTGTTATTAAAGTTTCTGTCCATGTTTTAGGTAATTTACCATCTGCTATTATCTTATTAAATATGTCTAACATATTTAAAAGTAGTATTTCATTTTCTAGTTTATAAAATTCTGCTGGTATTGCATCAGGGGCAGTGGCTTTGTTATTTTTCTGATTTTTAATAGATTGCTGTAGCTCTATTTCTGTGAAGGGTTTATTTAATTTTTGTTGTTGGTCTTCGGTTAACATAGGTAAATCAATAGAGCTTAAATAATCCGAAATTGCGTATTCTTTTATTTCTTCTTTTTCATATAGTTTCCTATAAAACTCTAATGCTGTTTCCTTCTTTTCGTCTATTCTGTGTCTTATTATTCCTTTACTATCTGTTAGTTTTTTAATAATTCTAGTTTCTCTTTCTTTCCTAAGTTTATAAGCTAGCCATCTTCCTGGTTTGTTTGCGTGTTCAAAATATTCTTGTTTTGCTCTTTTTATTTTTTCAAATATTTGTTCTTGTTCTATCAACCTTATTTTATGTTTTAATAATTCCCTCTGATTTTTGACTTTATCATCAAATTCATTTTCTTGAATTTCTAGTTCTAATTTTTAAAATTCATCTTCTAGTTTTTGATATTGCATCTTTTTCTCTTTGTTCTTTTTTGCCATATAAGAAATTATTAATCCCCGTATATATGCCTTTGTTGTGTCCCAAAGGTTTTGTGGGGTTGTATCGTTGTTTTTATTTATTTTTAAAAAGGATTCTAATTCTTTCCCTATCCACTCTTTATATTCAGGGTCTCATAATACATTTCTATTCATGGACCAATTTTTAAATTTTTCTTTACCTTTCCAATATATAACTAATGGGTTATGATCTGCCCAACTATTAGTTTCAATCTCAATATCTCTAATCTTTTCTATTATATGTGCTGGTGCCCAGGCCATATCTGTCCTAGTCCAAATTTTATGGGGGTTTGAGTAGAAGGTGTATTGTTTATTTTGTGGGTGGCATTCGTGCCATATATCTTTTAATAATAATTCTGTACTCATTTTCCAAAATGTTGTTGGTAAGATTACCTTTTTTTCCTTTTCTTTCTTCTTCCCTGTATAGTCCATTTGACTATCTGGGATTGCATTAAAGTCACCTACTATTATCATGTTTTCTATTGATAGCTCAATTATTTTATGGTGCAGTTCCTTATAAAATTGTTTTTGATTGTCATTTGGTGTGTATATTGATATAATAATGAGAGGTTTCAATTCTAAATCCAATTGTACAATTAGGATTCTACCTTCGCTATCACTATATATTTGTTTTGACTGTATTATTTCATCAATATACATTGCTACACCTCTTTTTTTAATTTGCTAGGCTGGTATAAAGTTTCCCTAATTTTGGTTTATTTAGCAATTTTCTATTTGATTTCTTAATGTGGACTTCCTGTAAGATATTTATTTGTCTCTTTGTTTCTTGAGTTTAGTCAATATTTGATTTCTTTTCCTGGGGTTGTTCAGTCCATTTACGGTAAAAGATTTTCAAGTCATGTAACATTTCTATTTATAGTATTTTTTATTTTTTTTGGTTCACGCAATCTGCTGTCTAACACCAATTCTTGTTGGATTTGTGGTTTTTTCTTTTTAGCATCTTGTATTTCCTCCCTCCCTTTACTGGTAGCCCCCTTTTCTTCTTTTTTATCTTTAGGTTCTATGTATATTTGGTCTGTTCTATTCAATCTGCTTTGTGCAAAGAAAGTTCTTGCTTCTTCCATGCTCTCTATCTTGATTCTCATTCCTTGCCAAATCAAAGAAAGTCCTTCAGGTACAGACCATCAAGATATTATGTTTTTTTTAATGAAGACACTTGTAAGAAAATAGTACTCTCTTCTACTTTCTCTTACCCTCCTTGGAACTTGTTTCAATATTGTAATATCTTTCTCTTTATACTTCCAAGTCTGTTTTCTTGCCTGTCTTAAGATGTCATCTCTAATTCCTCTTCTAGAAAACTTGATGTGAACTTTTCTTGATAGATTGTGTCTCCGTATGTAGCCAGTTTGGACTCTATAAATTCCATCTATCTCTCTTATAAGTTCTTGTGGGTCCATTTGTAAAATGAGGACCCGGATTGTGAGGACAAAAGTCTAGCTCTGTAAAAAAAAGTGCTATTGCTAACATGTTGTAAGCCGCCCTGAGTCTAAGGAGAAGGGCGGCATAAAAATCAAATAAATAAATAAATAAATAAATAAATAAATAAAACAAACGTGAATACAAAGTTTTCAGGTGGCAGATTCCCCTCCGTTTTTGGAAAGGGAGAATCTTCCATGTGGTATCTTTTTCCTCCAGATCTTCATGTTCCAGGCATCCATTTTGCAATCAAGGAGGGGGATCTGCTACCTGAAAACTTCATATTCAGTCCTTTGCACTCTCTCTGCAGGTGACTTGAGATCAAAGGATTTAATATGAAGTGTTCAGGTTTTCAAGCTTCCATAATTATTCTTTTGTTGGAGTGTTCGGTTTTGGAAATTAATTTAGTTCTTTCGAAATCAATTTCATGTCCAGTTGTTTTGAGGTGTTGGAAAAGGGAGGAAGTTTTTTCTTCTTTTCTGACTGCATTCTTGTGTTTTGCGATACATGCATTTATTCTATTAGTTTGTCCAATATATGTGGCTGGGCAGATTTTGCATGTATTTCATAGACTCTTTGATTTTTTAGCTGGATATTGTCTTTGGGGTTTCTTAAGATTTGGCTACTTTTTGATCTGAGCCAAAGGCTGTCTTGATATTGTGTTTGTGGAGAATTTTGCTAACTTTATCTGTGGTGCCTTTGATGTAAGGAAGGAGGGCGATGTCATTCTCCTGTTCTGTGTCTCGGTTCTTGCGGGGGTTTCTTATTTCAGATTAGGTTGGTAATTATGTTTCTTTGGAATCCATTGGAAATTAATATGTTTGTGAGTGTGTAATTAAGTTTTCAGGTGGTTTTTGTCAGCTATGCATTTGGTTCTGGAGTTGAGGGTCTTGGCTATGGAGTTGATCTGTGCAGGGTAGTGGTGGGATAGTATGTTTAAGTAGTGGTTAAATAGTGTTTTTTCCAGTAGATGGGAGCCATTGAACCTGATAAGACATTGGCTTTAACTTCTAGACCACAGATTCTCCTCCTCTCAAAAAGGAAGCTGTATGCTCTTCCCACATACCAGGATGACTCAACAAAAAATCACTCGTATGTATGTATGTATGTATGTATGTATGTATGTATGTATGTATGTATATGTAACATGTTTTTGCTGAATTTGAAAATTAAGGAAGATTAGGATGGATCTATTTTGTCCTTGTTCTGGTCTCATCAGCTAGCCATACCCTCACTTGGATTTGAACTAGCAGTCTTTGCCTTGTAAGGCAGAGAATTAAACTTTAGGTTACAGTATCTAATCCCTTCAGCTTTGTACTAGGGAAGTGTTAATATATATATATAATATATATAAAGTGTTAATTATATATAATATATATAATCAAATTCAGCAAAAACATGTGACATCTGTGTGTGTGTTTCTGTCAAATCAGCCCAAGGCAAAGGCTGCAAGTTGAAATCCCAGTGAGAGGGTATGGCTATCGGATGAGGCCAAACCAAGGCCGAAATAGATCTATCCTAGTCTCCCTTAATTTTCAAATTCAGCAAAAACATGTTACACATACATATACATACATACATTTTTCACAGTTATGTGTGTTGCAGCATCTCATTGTCATGTGATCAAAATTCAGAAGCCTGGCAACTGGTTCATATTAGTGATAGTTATATGATGTGATGGGATCATGTGATAATCTTTTGACAAATAAAATAACAACAACAACAACAACAACAATAATAATAATAATAATAATAATTTATTAGATTTATATGCCACCCCTCTCCATAGACTTGTTATCATGTTATTATTTTAACAGCAGCAGTGATGAACAACAATGGCAAGAAACATTATAAAATCGGAAAAAGTCACTTAACATGTATCTTGTTTAGCAACAGGAATTTTGGGTACAACTGTGGCCATAAGTTGAACACTACCTGTATTTGTTTTATAGAAAAAATGCAATAAATGATCTTTATTTCTATATCCCATCTCTTTTTCTATAAACAAATCCATAAAATATTATCATTCAGAGTTAGATTTGAGGTTGAGGTTCATCAGATATAGTGAGTTAGTAAGATAGTGAGACAGTGTGAGAGAGAGTGAGAGTGACAGAGAGAGAGGAGAGAGAAAGAAAGATTAATATTGAAACCCACCTTCCTCTTTCCCCCAAGATATGTCATCAGTTACATTCCACAGTGAAGCAATTTTGCAGGTTGTAGAAGTCATTCCCTCCAGCCACTGTGGGTTCCAGTGGAGATGACCTTGTCATCGCCAATTGGAATGTGCTTTGTTTTGATTGAAATGCAAGAATCTCGATGCAGCTGCAAGGCTCGATTCCCCATCCTCCTTGCCTATGGCAACTCAAGAGTACGTCAGGGATGCTTCGTGATTTCATAAATTGACGTTTGTATTGGAACAGTGTCCCATGGAGATCAGGCTGGAATAATGCTTCAATGCAATGAGAAAAATATTGAAGCTAGAATTGTTTCAGAAGGCATTTTAACTTGTTAACAATTTTTTCCTACTTTATTTTGTTTCTTTATTTTTATTATTATTATTATTGTTGTGCTTGGCGAGTCTTCGGAGAGGGGCGGCATACAAATCTAATAAATTATTATTATTATTATTATCATTATCATTATTATTATTATTTAATCATTAATTTTATTTATTATTATTATTATCATCGTCGTCGTCATCATCATCGTCATTGTTATTATTATTATTATTATTACTACTGCTAGCCACCCACAAGCCCAGAAATAAGTCAAACACACGACAGGAGAGCAATAAAACAAGAAAGTCTCTTTTATGTACAAAGGCTAAACGCCTGCTTGAATGCAAGACCAAAACTGATTTATGAGTCCAGAACATCAGGGTTACTCACTTAAAGTTTAGGCTTGTGCCAAAGCAATGGTGATTTATGAGTCCATAAAGTCAGAATTCCACACTCAAATCTGCACAGCCTTCCCTGCTTGAGTGTCTGAGAGTTCACAAACCAAATCCAAACCAAAAAGCAAACATGCTGTAACCCTGTTTCTTTCTTCCAAACGCCAACAATAAACACCCACACAAAGCACTCTGACCTTCCCTTTTTATCAGGGCTTCAGCAGCATCATTAATTCTTAACAGCAATGTTCTATCATTTGTTACTACGCTTGCACAGCTGTTCCCGCCTTCCCAAGATCCTTCTTACACGGCAATTCAGGATAGGATTATTCATGATGTCTTCCCCTTCTGAGTCCAAGGAACCTCTAACTGGTGGGCTGGCTGAACCCATTCCCCTGTCTCTTCCTCCTCGCTGCCTTCCTCTGCCTGTGATTCTGTTTCGCTGTCTAAGACATCTGGCTGCAACCAGAAAGGTCTTCTGTACACAGATGACTCCCACTGATTTACATCAAAGTCCCCAGCTACAGGAGCTGGCCTGAAGCCAACTACAACACTAAAAAAAAAAAGCTTTTTTTTAAAAAAAAGATTTACTGAGAAAGTTTTTACATTTTTATTTCTATTGTATATGTTACCAAAAGTCAAACTGATTGAGTTGAGATGCAGATGTAAATTGTAATAAGTAATATGAATTCATGTATATGTTTATTTAATGTTCTAATAACGTGTCAACAGCCTTGCCTGTGCGGCTCGAGGAGGTAGCCGGGCTGGCGGTGGGGTTCCCCAGACTTATTGGATCCCTTCCACACCAATCCCTCTCTCATAGTCAGGATATCCTTGTTATCATTAAGTCAGGGATCGCTAGGCAGAGCTACCTTAAATTTCTAAGTCCACTCTCCCTGGTTTCGGCTGCTTGACAAATAGGTCTGGCCTCTGATGAAGACAGGGGTTACCAGTTCCTCTTTGAGGGGGAAGTGCCTGCAACTTCTTCTGATGAGGCAGGAATCCCAGAGTGGAGCTCTTCTTCTCTTTGACTGTCATACTGCGGCTTCCTGGACAACATGTCAGCCACTAAGTTCTTCCCCACAGGGATGTGCTTCAGATCAAATTTGAACCACCTAAAGTACTGCACCCATCGCACTTGCTTGAGTGGAGGTTTCCTAGGGGCCTCCAGGGTTTCAATGTTCTTATGATCTGTCCATACCTCAAAAAGTATCTTAGCCCCTTCTAATAAAGGAATATAAAGGAATATGCTCCTCAGTCTGCCAAAGTGATAATCAATAAGGATATGACAAAAATATTTTCAATTGGAAAAGGGGTTCGCCAAGGTTGCCTGATGTCTCCCCTTTTGTTTATTCTTACGCAAGAAATATTACTCAACAAAATACAGAATAACAAAGAAATAAAAGGAATTAAAGTAAAACAAGAAGAATATAAATTACAGGCCTACGCTGATGATATCGTACTTTTTTAAGAGGACCCAATTAATTCAGGCCGAGAATTAATCAAAGAATTAGAAATATTTTGTGGGTTTTCAGGATTTAAAATTAATAAACCAAAACAAAGCTTTTGACAAAAAATATGACACCAAAACAGATTAATGAATTGAAAAAAACCACAAACTTTCAAATATCTAAAAAGACTAAGTATCTAAGAATAATTATAACCAACAAGATATCATCCATTAAGAAAGACAATTATGATAGGATCATACAAGAAATTAAAATAAAATTGGAAAAATGGGGAAACCTACAACTATCACTCCTAGGCAGAATAGCAGTAATTAAAATGAATATTCTTCTGAAATTTTTATATCTTTTTCAAACTGTGCCCATTAGTGTAGATCAAAATTTTTAAGGGAAATTAATAAAACTGTTTTGAAATTTATTTGGCATAATAAAAAACCTAGAATCAAATTTTCATACCTTTAAGACAGTAGAGGAGGTCTTGGACTCCCTGATTTTAAAATATATTACAACGGAGCCAGTTTAACATGGATTAAAGAATGGATTAATCTTACTAATAAAAGGTCATGAGGGACATGACCTACAGCAGGGCTGGCACACATATATTTGGAAAGATGGTACCAAAACGCAAACCAATTTCAATAAACACCTAATTAGGAAATCCCTACTAAAAACCTGGTCTGAAATTAAAAGGAAATATATACAAATTCCTAGGTGGCTATCCACCATGGGAGCAATTGTCTATCCAAACTTAATCAACCCCACCAAAACATTAAGTTATAAAGACATTCTGCACCCAAATGGAGAATTAAAAACTAGACAAGAACTTGAACAACAAAATCACAAGTTAGATTGGTGAATATATTTAAAAATTAAGTCTAGGTATAATAAAGACTGAGAAGCCCCCGGAATAGATACCTCGGTGCACAACCTAGATAAAATACTAAAGTCCAAAATGATAAACTAATCACTAAAATATATCAATATATGCTAGAATTTGATAGGATGTCCAAGTGTATATAATGTCCAACATAATATACACTTATCAGAGTAGGAGAAATCTTGGAATAATATATGTAAAATCACACTATCGGCCACCTATAAAGAAATTTTTTTATAAACTCTTTTATAGATGGTACATGCCGCCCCCCAAGACTTGCAAAGATTTATCCAAAACTAAAAGACACTTGTTGGAAGTGTAATAAACAGTCAGGCACCTTTTTTCATATGTGGTGGTCTTGTCCTAAAACTCAAAATATATGGAAAATTACTCATAAGTGGCTCACAGAAATCATGGAGGAGGAAATCGAATATACCCCAGAAAGCATGCTTTTAGGAATCTGGAAATGACAATATTCTAGGCAAAAGCGTTACCTTATGATGCATATAATTACCTATGTTAGAATCTCAATACAGTGATCCCCCGCTCGTTGCGAGGGTTCCGTTCCAGGACCCCACGCAACGAGCGGGTTTTCGCGAAGTAGCGCTGCGGAAGTAAAAACACCATCTGCGCATGTGCAGATGGTGTTTTTAACTTCCGCAGCGCTAGCGAGGAGCCGAAGATTGGGGGGCGGCGCGGCTGTTTCAAAACGTCGCCGCTGACATGGGGGGCTCGCTAGCACCCCCCCGAACCCCCAACCCGGGTTTGGGGGGGGTGCTAGCAAGCCCTCCATGTCGGCGGGGATGTTTTAAAACACCCGCGCGGCTTTCCAATGAGTCCCGAAGACAAACGCGGAAGTTTGCCGTTTGTCTTCGGGACTCATTGGAAAGCTCCGATCGTTTTAAAACAGTTGCGCCATTCTCCGCTGACTCCTGGCGAACTTCCCCGCTTTAGGAGTCAGCGGAGAATGGCGCGCCTGCTTGGCTTCGCTCGCCGCTGCAGCCAACGCACGCTACGATCTTCCGGGCCAGCCAGGCTCAGTGACGGAAGGCAGCCGCTTGGCCCGGGATGCTGGGCCGAGAGGAGCCGGGCTTGATCCGCTGAGCCTGGCTGGCCCGGAAGATCGTAGCACGCGTTGGCTGCAGCGGCGAGCGAAGCCAAGCCGGCAGCAATGTCGCCGCCGCTGCAGCCAACGCGCGCTACAATCTTCCGGGCCAGCCAGGCTCAGCGGATCAAGCCCGGCTCCTCTCGGCCCAGCATCCCGGGCCAAGCGGCTGCCTTCCATCACTGAGCCTGGCTCGCCCGGAAGATCGTAGCACGCGTTGGCTGCAGCGGCGGCGACATTGCTGCCGGCTTGGCTTCGCTCGCCACTGCAGCCAACGCGCGCTACGATCTTCCGGGCGAGCCAGGCTCAGTGACGGAAGGCAGCCGCTTGGCCCGGGATGCTGGGCCGAGAGGAGCCAGGCTTGATCCGCTGAGCCTGGCTGGCCCGGAAGATGGCAGCGTGTGTTGCCTGCGCCGGTGAGGGAAGCCAAGCCGGCCAGGCTCAGCGGATCAAGCCCGGCTCCTCTCGGCCCAGCATCCCGGGCCAAGCGGCTGCCTTCCGTAACTGAGCCTGGCTCGCCCGGAAGATCGTAGCGCACGTTGGCTGCACTGGCGAGGGAAGCCAAGCCGGCAGCAATGTCGCCGCCGCTGCAGCCAACGCGCGCTACGATCTTCCGGGCGAGCCAGGCTCAGTCACGGAAGGCAGCTGCTTGGCCTGGGATGCTGGGCCGAAAGGAGCCGGGCTTGAAGATCGCAGCGCGCGTTGGCTGCGGTGGCGAGGGCTTGTGATGGAGGGTGGAGGAAGCGGCCATGGGAGGGCGAGCTGCCTCAGGGAGGAGGATCGGGCGGGACCAGGTGGGGGCTGGAATTTCTCCGCTGGGAAGAAGCGGCCAGGGCGAAGGGCGGGCGAGCGGCGAAGGGCGGGCGAGCGGGTGCTGGGGAGGGCTTCTCGCCCTCCCGCCAGCAAGAGGGGGAGCGAACGGCGTGGGCAGGCGAAGGGCGGGCGAGTGGCAGCGAGGAGTTTGCGTGGGCGGTGGGGAAACTCCTCGCTGATGCCAGCAAGAGGGGGAAGACCCAGGGAAGCCGCCCAGCAACTGATCTGCCAGGCGCCATCTACGCATGCGTGCCCATAGAAAAAAAGGGCACGCATGCGTAGATGGTGTTTTGACTTCCGGGTTGAAAAATCGCAAATTACCCTGTTCGCAATGGTCGGGGACGCAATAACCGGGGGATCACTGTAGCGCACATATGGAAAAAGGAACAAATACCATCCGAAAACTTAATTATCGAGAAAATCTATAGATGCACTGAAATGGACAAAATGACAAATGCAATCAAAGGAAAAAGAACTAAAGAAACCAAAGAGACATGGCAAAAATGGTACAAATTGATCTGTAACAAAAATAAAACACAATAATACTATTATTTATTAGATTTATTAGATTTATTATTATTTATTAGATTTGTATGCCGCCCCTCTCCGTAGAGAGTATATGTGTACATGCAAAAAATTTAAACACATTAACATATTATGCTTTATTAACTTATTGAATTGTATATAGTTTACTAAATATATATAGTTGTGATTTGTGACTTTAAGGTGTAAAAAGATACGATATGGGATCTATAAAAACAATTGTATAAACCTTCCTTTTTTATTAATAAAAAACAATAAAAAACAATTTAAAAAACCCTTATAATAAAATAATCACACAATCCTATCAAACCATAACCAAACCTTGATAGTTGGGGGATGTGTCAATGTCCCCATACCTGGTGACAAAGGTGAGTTTTCAATGACTTACGAAAGGCAAGGAGGGAGGGGCCAGTTCTAATCTCTGGGGGGAGTTGATTCCAGTGGGCCAGGGCTGCCACAGTGAAGGCTTTTCCCCTAGGTCCCACCAGCCAATATTGTCTGACTGATGGGACCCTGAGGACACAAACTCTGTGTGACACGACCAGACGTTGGGATTCGTGTGGCAGAAGACAGTCCCAAAGGTATTCTGGTCCGATGCCATAAGTCATAACTAACACTTTGAATTGTGCCCGGAAATTTATCAGCATCCAGTGCAGACCGCGGAGTGTTGACAAGACATGGGCGTATCTGGGAAGGCCCATGATTGCTCTCGTGGCTGCATTCTGCATGATCTGAAGTTTCCAAACACTTTTCAAAGGTAGCCCCATGTAGAGAGCATTGCAGTAGTCAAACTTCGAGGTGATGAGGGCATGAGCGACTGTGAGCAGAGACTCTCTGTCCAAATAGGGCCACAACTGGTGCACCAGGCGAACCTGGACAAACAACCTCTTTGCCACAGCTGAAAGATGGTGCTTTAATGTTAGCTGTGGATCTAGGAAGATGCCCAAGTTGCGGATATTCTCTGAGGGGGTCAATAATTCCCCCCCTGAGTAATGGATGGACAGATGGAATTGTCCTTGGGAGGCAAAACCCACAGCCACTTCGTCTTGTCAAGGTTGAGTTTGAGCCTGTTGACACCCATCCAGACCCTAACAGCCTCCAGCCACCCGCACCTCATTTCCACCACTTCACCAACTGGACATGGGGTGGAGATGTATAACTGGGTATCATCAGCGTACTGATGATACCTCACCCCTTGCCCTTGGATGATCTCACCCAGCGGTTTCATGTAGATATTGAATAGCAGGAGGGAGAGGACTGACCCCTGAGGCACCCCACAAGGGAGTCACCTAGAGGTCGACCTCTGACTCCCCACTAACACCGAATGTGATCGACCAGAGAGGTAGAAGGAGAACCACTGCAGAACAGTGCCTCCCACTCCTAGCCCCTCCAGGTGGCACAGAAGGATACCATGGTCAATGGTATTGAAAGCCGCTGAGAGGTCAAGAAGCACCAGAACATAGGACAAGCCCCTGTCCCGGGCCTGCCAGAGATCATCCATCAGCGCAACCAAAGCAGTTTCTATGCTGTAACCATGCCTAAATCCTGACTGTTGATGGCCTTGATAATCGGCTTCTTCCAAGGACCACTGGAGCTGGAGCACCACCACCTTCTAAACAACCTTTCCTATAAAGGGAATGTTGGAGACTGGACAATAGTTGTTGAGTATGCTGGGTCCAGTGAAGGCTTCTTGAGGAGGGGGCACACAAGTGCCTCCTTGTAGGGAGCCGGGAAGAGCATTGACAACCTCCTGGACCCAGCTCCATGTCACCTCCCTGCTGGCTGAAACCAACTCATTGTCAGTTGACACTACTGTCCAATTGGAGTCAAGGTCTGTCCGAATCTGAGCGATATTATCAGTGAAAAATGTGTTACATTCCTTGGCGCTACCGTCCAAGGTCTCCCCAACTCCCCCCTGGTTAAGAAGGGAGCGGGTTACCCTGAACAGGGTGGCTGGGCAGGATTCTGCTGCTGCAATCAAGGCAGCATGATACACACATCTTGCCGCCTTGAGAGCCACTTTGTAAGTCTTAATATGAGTTTTTACAAGTATGTCATATTCAGATTTACTTTTCCTCCACTGCTTTTCCAGACATTTCTTCTGGCATTTCAACACCTGGAGCTTCTCGGTAAACCAAAGAGCTCTCTGGGGTCTAGTGCCAGAAAGAGGTTGCAACGGTGCAATCTGGTCAAGAACTTCCGCTGCTGCCTTATTTCAGGCCACAGCAAGAGACTCTATCAAACTGTGGATGAGTGAGTTGGTAAAACCCCAAGCATCCTCTGAAAGCCCTCTGGGTCTATCAGACACCTGGGGCGGAACCACCTAGTCGGGAGCCGAGAACAAGATGCAAGGATCTAAGATTTAAGATTTAATTGGATTTGTATGCCACCCCTCTCCGAGGACTAGGGGTATTTGAATGTGTGGGGGAAGCTGTCAAGTTTGTGATGGATGGGGAATGTTATCTGGGACAGAAAATGATATAACCTTTGGTGCGGCTCCCGGAGCCATTAAAGCAGAAGTGAGATTGGATACAAAGTTGCTGAGAACAAATGAATTTAGATGGAAATGAGATGATTGTGTGATACTTTGAATAAATAAATGTTATGAAATAAAGTTGTTACAGAAGACCTTGAAGACCATTGCAATCTGTGTAATTAAGGGCAGAACAGATTGCTCTTTACCCTGACTGTCAGCTCACAGCACGGGAAATTGATGTTCCTTTGAACCTCAAATAACCTAATAACTAAGATTCCCATGGCAACCCCCAAAGCCAGCAAGCCCATTCTAAGCTGAACCCAGAAATAAGGAAATAGCCTTAATTAACCTGAGATTCAACTGGTAACAAAGAACCAGTCCGTGTTATTCTCCACATACTCTTCAAATCCTCCCACAGCCAATGTTCTCTCTAATTTCTTTTCACTGTGGGCGGAAAAGTATAATGTCTGAGCAGCACATTTTCATGCCTGGGCTTGGATCGGTTAGAAACAAAAGGAAGTCACATGACCTGAGGACACACAGCAACAGTCATAAATATGAAATGGCAGCAAACTTTTGATCCTGCGATCATCGGGCTGCTGTGAAGGTCCTAAGTGTGAAAACGGTGCATGAGTCACTTTTTTCAGGGCTGTTGCTACTTTGAACGGTCAGTAAATGAACCATTGTAAATTGAGAACAACAGATGTTTTCTGTGGGGCTTCAAAATGGACTCCTGATCTGCTGATTTGCTTCCAAAGAGTGCACTGGTCAGACAGATAATCCTCGACTTCTGTTCTGACCCCAATGGAGGCCAATGTTTCTATCTTCTGAGTAAGACAGTTATTAATTGAGTTCTGCCTCACTTTAGGTTTAGGTTTAGGTTTAGGTTTATTGGATTTATATGCCGCCCCTCTCCGCAAACTCGGGGCGGCTCACAACAATAATAAAAAACAGTACAGTACATAATACCAAATCCAATGCCCACCCATCTAGTTACAATTTAAATTAATAATCTCATAAAAACAGTATATATAAAAAACAGGCACACAGTCAATCAATCAACAAAACAACATGGGCAAGGGGGAGGTGTTTTAGTTCCCCCATGCCTGACGGCAAAGGTGGGTCTTAAGGAGTTTACGAAAGGCAGGGAGGGTGGGGGCAATCCTAATCTCAGGGGGGAGCTGGTTCCAGAGGGTCGGGGCCCCCACAGAGAAGGCTCTTCCCCTGGGTCCCGCCAGACGACATTGTTTAGTCGACGGGACCCGGAGAAGGCCAACTCTGTGGGACCTAACCGGTCACTGGGATTCGTGCGGCAGGAGGCGGTCCCGAAGATATTCTGGTCTGGTGCCATGAAGGGCTTTATAGGTCATAACCAACACTTTGAATTGTGACTGGAAACTGATCGGCAGCCAATGCAGACTGCGGAGTGTTGGAGTGATATGGGCATACTTGGAGAAGCCCATAATTGCTCTTGCAGCTGCATTCTGCATGATCTGAAGTTTCCGAACACTTTTCAAAGGTAGCCCCATGTAGAGAGCGTTACAGTAGTCGAGCCTCGAGGTGATGAGGGCATGAGTGACTGTGAGCAATGACTCCCGGTCCAAATAGGGCCGCAACTGGCGCACCAGGCGAACGCCCCCCTCGCCACAGCTGAAAGGTGTTTTTCTAATGTGAGCTGTGGATCAAGGAGGGCGCCCAAGTTGCGGACCCTCTCTGAGGGGGTCAATAATTCCCCCCCCAGGGTAATGGATGGACAGATAGAATTGTCCTTGGGAGGCAAAACCCACAGCCACTCCGTCTTGTCTGGGTTGAGTTTGAGTTTGTTGACACCCATCCAAGCCCCAACAGCCTCCAGGCACTGGCACATCACTTCCACTGCTTCATTGACTGGACATGGGGTGGAGATGTACCACCTTTCTTACCACCTTTCTTGTCACAGTCGTTAAGTGAATCCCTGCAGTTGCATGTCAGAAGATCCCAAAAGATGTTCATATAACCCTGGGACATTGCCACCATCATAACTACATTGTCAAATGTCCAAAGTTTGATCAAATAACCCCTTTATTTTTATAACAAAGTCCTTCCTTCCTAGAAGGAAGAATAGAAAGAATAAAATGGAAAAGGGGATTAAAAGGAGATACAAAAAATAAAAAAGAAAAGGGTTTGGTTCAAAGTTCTGCTCAGATTAAGGAAATTGGAGTTTGAGAAGGGTTGATTAAGTTTTAACTTTAATTATTTTTTCTATTTAGATATATGAATTTAGGAATTGCTGATCTGTTTTAATAAAGTTAGAAGTATTGATTATAATAAGATATGTAGTAGGTGATACTGATTTGGATTAATGCATAAATGGAATTGAATTTAGAATTGTTGGGGAGATTAATGTTAAGGATAACAAAGCCCGTTTGAACTTTAATTAACCTTAGAGGTGATGGATTTAAGAGGTCCAAGCATCGGTAGTGAAAACAAGCATTTCTTTATTTATAAAACAGAAAAGAAACAGTGTCTTGAGAGACAAAATAATCAAAGCAGCTTAAAGCATAATGGCGTCTGGAGAGGAACGAGGATGGAGGGCAGAGAAGAATCTCATGCGGACGGAAGTGATATGTGGGATATGACGTGGAATATGGGAGTGATTAATAGCAAGGCACACATGTTAACTCTTTAATTACTGAATGTCTCTGTGGCTGGCAATTTCCAGCGTGACATCCCTTCTTTGGCAGTCATCAGGGACATTGGTTCACATAAGGCACATTTTCTTGGAGAGGTATTCATGTTGGTTAGCTGGCAGTGGTTTATTCAGCATGTCAGCGATTTGTTCAGTTGTAGGCACATAATGTAGTTTCACAAATCCTTGTTGTACATATTTTCTTGCATTCTTATATCTTATGTCGATGTGCCGTGAACGAGCTCCCACATATTCAGCTTCAGCTATGAATGTAACTGAAATATTGTCCTCCATAATAACTATTGGTTTCATGGGGTCAGCCCAGATACTATTAACGAGAACAGAAACATTGGTTAAAGCATTACAACAGTCAGAGACACAAGCATATTCTGACTCAGTGGAGGAACAAGAAATAAATTTCTGCTTTCTAACTTTCCAATAAATTGGACAATCATTCAAAAACATTATAAAACCAGAAGTACTTTGTCGTGTTTCAAGATCACCTGCCCAATCAGAATCTGCATAGCAAATCAATTCAGGATACTTGTTGTGTTCTGGTTCCAAGAACAACTTCGTGTTTTTCATGTACTTCATGTATCTGAGCAATCTCTTTATGCATGTCCAGTGAAATGTAGTTGCGTTGCCTACGTGTCGTGACAACAAATTGACACTGAGTGAAATGTCGGGTCTTGTCAAACTGCTAATGTATAACAGTGACCCAATGACTAAGCGATAAAGTTTTTGGTCCTTGAACAAAGGACTGTATTGGTATGTCAACTTGTAAAAGTCTATCTGCATTGGAGAGCGACATGGATGTGCGTCAGTCATGTTGCAATGTTGCAATAGTTGATCAATTTTGTTCTCTTGTGAGAGGCTAAACCCCTTCTGAGTTTTCTCAATCTGAACTCCTAAGTAATCATGAATGTGTCCTAAGCTTTTCAGTGTAAAGTGTCTTTCTAAACCTTTTGCAAAAATTTCACTCATATGTTGATTTGGACCAATGTAAACAATATCATCAACATAAACAAGAACAATTTCATAAACATTACCTTGCCCTTTTGTAAACACGCATTCATCAGAGTCGGACTTAATAAAGCCCATTGAATTTAGCTTGTCAATGAGACATCTATGCCACATTAAACCAGATTGTTTCAATCCGTACAGACTCTTTTGCAGGAACCAGACATCTCCTTCCTGGTCCTGGAATCCGGGCACGCCTTTCATGTAGATTTCTTCATCTAGATCAGCATTCAGATAAGCAGTTTCGACATCAAACTGGAAAACTTCTAAATTCAGGGCAACGGCTGTTGTTAAGGCAATTTTGACACTTTCATTTCTGACAGTAGGTGAATAAGTATCTGTGTAATCTTCTTGAAAAATTTGAGAGTAGCCCTGTGCTACTAATCTTGCTTTGTATATTTTCTCACTGTTTGGTTTTTGCTTAATTCTGTAGACCCATCGTGTGCCAATAGCCTTCTTGTTCCTTGGAGGTTCAACGTGTTTGAACACCTTAAGTTTCTTTAAACTGTCCAGTTCAGCTTGCATGGCATCATACCATTTTTCTTGTTCTGACTCGGGTAAATGTCTTATTTGATAAAAATTATCAGGAGGAAGTATAACATTGTTGCAAAGAACAGGAAAAGATTTTTGAGATACTTGCGCTTGATATCTCGTTGGAGGAATTCCTTTTGTGGTTCTCTTGGAACATCTTAGAACCGTGGTCCATTCATCATCTTGGTCATCTCCGTCTCCAATTACATCGCTAGGAACATCATCTGCGACTGGTGAAGACTGTACATCAGGAACATCTGGAACATCTGGGACAGCTATCTGAGAGTCAGGTTGCGCTGTACCTTGAACATCATCTCTAGGAAAATAAACTGAAGTATCATTACTGTGTATTCTGGACCAATTTGTATCTTCCACAAATTTAGCTGAATTGGAAATAACAGCTTTGTGATGAGAGTCAGCAAATTTGTAGTATTTAGAACTTTCATCAAAACCTATAAATCTGAGTCTTTCTGCCACTGGACCTCCTTTAGTTCTCTGGGCCAGTGGAATGTTAACCATAGCATACGAGCCAAAAATGTGAAGGTTTTGAATATCAGGTTTCTTTCCATAAAGCATGTAGAACGGAGTTTGCTTTAAAACACTGCTCCAGGTACGATTAACAATGTAGTTTGCATACCTTAGTGCTTCACCCCAGTAGAAATTGTTTAGATCAGCGTCTTCTAGGAGACAGCGATACATAATCTGTAAAACGCCTTGGCATCGTTCTACAATCCCGTTGTGCTGAGGAGTGTAAGGGGCTGAAGCTTGGTGCCGTATCCTGTTCCATCTCATCCATCCTTGGAATTGTTGGGACATGAATTCTCCGCCACGATCACTTTGGATTCTTCTGATACGGACACCGTGTTGATTGAAGACTTGTGCAGCAAAGTCTGTAAAGATCTGAAACGTCTCTGATTTTTGTTTCATTAGATACATAAAACCATATCTAGAATAACTATCAACAATTGTTAAGAAATACTTACTGTTACCCCTAGTAGGCCGAAATGGACCAACAATGTCGGTATGAACCAAATCAAAAATGAGTGTAGACAAACGTATAGCATGCTTAGCAATAGGAGCAGCTTTGGATTTTGATTTGTTACAAACAAAACAGTCTAAGTAAATTGGGCAATTACTATCGACTTTGAAACCATTGACGAATTCAGGCATCTTGGATAAGACATCATATAAAGCATGGCCCAAACGTTGGTGCCAACGGTGAATGCACCTGGAATGAAAAGATTTGTTTGTTAGTACAGGTTTAGCATTTGCAACATCATGCGGAAGCATTTGGAATTCATTGGCTTTATGAGCCTCTGTTTCTATAGTAGTGACAGGTTTTCTCTCTGGGCCTGTGCTTTCATGGTTTGGAACGCTTATACTTACATCTACCTGTGCACGAAGGTTCGGCTTCAGGTAATAAACACCACCAATCGGAATAGCATGTGTGACAAGAGTTCCATTTTTAATAATGTGGATCTCATTGTTCAGGAGCATAGCTTTGTAACCTAAGTCTTTGTTCAGGTGATAAGGACTAAGTAAGTTGCTTGTAGCATTTGGAATGTAAAGAACACGTGGAATCATCTGATCCAATTCTTCTATGTAGACAGTTCCTTCTCCTTCGACTTTGCATATGTGATTTGAGACTGAGTACAACTCCTTTATATCAGTTTCATGTAATTCAGTAAAAAGTTCTCTTTGGTGAGTAATGTGAAAAGCAGCTTCGCTATCTAAAGTCCATAAATATCTTGTGTTGTACTCATAATTTGAATCAGGAACATTGTTTAAAATCAAAGTATTGATTGTAGCACGTGATTCGCTTCCGGAACCTCGTTGAGCTGATCTGTAGTTACTGGAACTCCTGCGTCTGCCGCCTCTGGGACCTGTTCCTCTGAGCTGGGCAGGATATCAAGAGCGTTGAGAATCAGCAGATTGAGAGCGTTGAAAATCTGTCCTTCTGGATTGGTTACTTCTTTGTTGGTAACCGCGACTCACCGGAGCTCTAGTAGTAGCTGTTCTGGATTTAAGCCTGCGTTCCATAATTACTTATTCTTCAGTTAAGATTTGGCAAACTCTGGATGTAGTACGTTGAGGTAGAGGTATACTATGGTATTTTGTAATAGCCTCTTTCCAGTCCTCATTTAGCGATGAGATGATTGCCGTGGTTATTTGTAGGTGATCAATGTTGTATCCTCTTTCTGCCAATTCCTTTTGCATTGCCAAGAGTTTTGACAAGTGTGGAGCAATTTTCTCTCCAGGTTTTAGTTTCGCATTGAAAAAGTAAGTAAACAATAGACATGTCCCCTCGGCTGAAATGGGATGGTAAAGTTCATCTAAGGCAATGATCACGGCATTTGCAGTGTTATCAAGTGAGAATCTAATTGATAAATCGGTATCGAGAGACATGAGAATCAATATAGTCACTCTTCTATCTAAAGCTCTCTCTTCTTCTGTCCAGAGTCTATTTGGTGGGTTGAATGTCATGTTGTCAACCCCTTCTGCAGCTAATATCAGTGTAATCTGGTGTAACCATGTCTTATAATTCCGCACGTTGTTCTGTAGTTGAGACTCACCTTGCAATGGTGACAAGGTAGAGAATTGTCTTTGAATTGCAGCTGGCATCGGTTGTTGTAGTTGAGGACATGGTGCCAATAATGGTTGTGCCAGCTGAAATGGAATCTGGGACGGTTGCATGGGCATAGCAGGAACTTGTGGTGGTTGTACCTGTGAAAATTGTGCCCCTTGACTTCGTTGGGGTACTTGCTGCAAAAATGTCTGTTGAGGTACAAACCTTCCTTTGTCTGCAGAGTAGAATTGTCCTGCTGAAGCTTTTTGATTCATTTGATAATCTAAAAAGAAATCTTTCTGGCGCAAATTAACATTTTTCTGGCCATATAAATCTTCTGGTGACTTAAATTGCTTAAAATGGTCACTAGGTAACATTATTTGAGAGTCTTCTGGCATTAAAAGAACACTTTGGTGCAGTTGCTTAATTTGGCCACCAGGTGGCAAATTTTTCATCTGGCTTGGAGATGAATAACTTGGTAAAAATGAAGAAATTGGCTTAGGTAAATTCTCAGTTTGTCCACTGGGTGGCGCTGCACCAAGTTCTTTGGATGGCAAATTATGCATGACATCAACATTTTTGAAAAAGTGGGCTTGCCCCCCCGCAGACTCCATTTTCCTTGCTTCTGATAACTTATGCATCTCCCCTTGACAAAACATCAGTTGCATATTTAGAAACATAGAAGACTGACGGCAGAAAAAGACCCCATGGTCCATCTAGTCTGCCCTTTTACTATTTCCTGTATTTTATCTTACAATGGATATATGTTTATCCCAGGCATGTTTAAATTCGGTTACTGTGGATTTACCAACCACGTCTGCTGGAAGTTTGTTCCAAGGATCTACTACTCTTTCAGTAAAATAATACTTTCTCATGTTGCCTTTGATCTTTCCCCCAACTAACTTCAGATTGTTATATATTTCTTAATTCATCTAGTTTCTCTTCTTTCTTAGTTATTTGAGTGCAATAGAAATCTATTAAATTATGTTCACTCTTTGTAAGGGGAGTTGATTTTCTGTTTACATAAAAATTGGAGATATATTCTTGAGTTATTTTGATGTCTCTCTGCAGATCTCTGGCAAGAGATTCGGCTGTCGGCATATCAATATTTTCTAACAAAAGCTGGCTTTGCTGTATAATTGGTTCAGAGCATTTTGAAAACATCTGGTCCTCGTTAGCTTTGATTTTTGGCTTTGCTCCAAGTTCTGCCGAGAGTCTATCTGATTCACTGTAAATTATTGCTTCTTTCTGCAACTCTGAACTTTCTGCCTGAGCCTGCTCTGATAACGTAATTTGTTCTGTTAAAATAATTAAATTCGACTCATCGCATATTTCTTCTTCTTCTTGGATCTGGGTGAGAGGTGAGATTCTTTCAGCAGGAACCCCCGTGGGGGGGTTAGGAATTCCTTCTGCTTCTGATGCAGGGAGATGCAAAGGGAAATATCTGCATTTCTTCGCAGGCATATCAAATTGGATTAATTACGGCACAACCATCCTCTGCTACCATGTTAAGGATAACAAAGCCCGTTTGAACTTTAATTAACCTTAGAGGTGATGGATTTAAGAGGTCCAAGCATCGGTAGTGAAAACAAGCATTTATTTATTTATAAAACAGAAAACAAACAGTGTCTTGAGAGACAAAATAATCAAAGCAGCTTAAAGCATAATGGTTTCTGGAGAGGAACGAGGATGGAGGGCAGAGAAGAATCTCATGCGGACGGAAGTGATATGTGGGATATGACGTGGAATATGGGAGTGATTAATAGCAAGGCACACATGTTAACTCTTCAATTACTGAATGTCTCTGTGGCTGGCAATTTCCAGCGTGACAATTAATACTAATGATTATTAATTGATTGAAAATAGAGAATATTTAGAATTTTTCCCACTTTTTTCTTTTCTCAAATTGACTGAACTTTAAGATTAATAATTAAGTAAGAAATGTAGATAAGTATTAATTAGCTAAATGTTAGATGGACTGAAATAATTTTTAAATTTGGGATTAGGTAAATGTACTATTTAGAGAGGGGAAGAAGTCTGAAATTCGTGTATGTTTATGTTTCGTTTCTAATTTTCTTTTGTTAACATCTGATTGGCTATACACAGTTTTCTTGGTTTACAGAAAAATGTATAAAGAAAGAAGGAAGCACTTTGGCAAAATGGTTAATAAGTTAGAAATATAATTGGTGTACTTTTTGAAGGAACATTAAGGAGGGAATTTAATTAAAAGAAAATGTATGTAACTGGATGACAAAATTAGGAAAAAAAACTACAACGAGCCTCACATGGGCTGAGGTTCCAAAATATACATGAAGAAAAGGATGAAAATTTGGGATCGAAAATGGCAGAAATAGTAGATGAGATTTTACAGATGGAAGTAATTAAGGAGATTGATGAAATTTATAGAGTCCAAACTAGCTATGCCAGAAAACATAATTTACCAAGAGAGGTGCACATTAAATTCATCAGAAAAACCATAAGAGACGACATTTTAAATTGGTCAAGAGATGAAAGTTTAAAATATAAAGACAAAGATGTTATAATATTAAAACAAGTGCCAAGAAGAGTACAAGAAAGAAGGAGGGGATTTTACTTCCTAACAAGAATATTAATTAAAGAAAAAATAATTTTCCGTTGGCTGGTTCCAGAAGGTGTTTCTTTCTATTGGCAAAGATCCAGAATAAAATTAGATTTTGTTGACGAAGCCAGAGCCTTCTATGAGCAATCCGGTTTGTTTAGACATGACTTATCTTACAAAGAAATTGGAGGGGGAGGAGAGGAGCGGGGAGCGGCCTCCAAAGGGGAGAAAGAAAGTCAAGATGCTAAGAAAAAACAATCACAACCACAAGATTTGGTACTAAGCACTAGACTTCGAGAACCCAGAGAAACAAAAAAATATTATAAATAGAAATGCAATCAGATGTTAAATTTTTTTCCGTAAATTTAAATGGATTGAATCACCCAAGAAAAAGAAAACAGGTATTTTCTAAACTTAAAAAACAACGAGCGCAAATTACGATTTTATAAGAAGTCCATATCAAAAATACAAACAGAAACTTATTATGTAATTCAAAATTAGGCAATTTGTTTACTAGCTCAGCGGGAGAAAACGGGGAGGGATAGCCATTTATATTGATGAAATGATTGAGGTTAAGCAACTCTATAGCAATAAAGAAGGTAGAATTTTAATTTTGCAAATACATTTAGAAACAGGACCTCTCGTCATTATATCGATTTATGCCCCAAATGAAAACAAAAAAATATTCTATATAGAATTACACGAGAAAATACTAGAGTTATCTATTGAAAATGTGATTATAATTGGAGACTTTAATGTGATAGCTAATAGCCAAATGGATTATTCAGGCAAAAAGAAAGATAAGAAAAAGAAAACAATTTTACCTACAACATTTTGGAAACTGACTTTAGAATTAGCATTGCAAGATATATGGTGAGACCGCCACCCCACAGATAAACAATCCACTTTTTATTCAAATCCACACAAAATTTGGACTAGAATAGATATGGCATGGATTTCAACCCAGATTTCAGAATATGTTTCAAACATTGAAATTGAAACAAATAATTGGGCAGACCACAACCAATTAACAATTACTTGGAAAGGAAATAAAAAACCATGATATTGGAGAATGAACAGAAATATTCTGCGAGATCCCCAATATAAAGATTGGATAGAAAAAGAATTGGATTTTTTTTTTAAATTTAAATAAAAATACAAACACTTCATCACAAAATTTATGGGATACAACTAAAGCATAGATACGTGGTTTGACAATATCTTATACAGCAAAAAAGAATAAAGAGAAAAAATACCAACTTCAAAAGCTAGAGGTAGAATTAAAAGCACTAGAAGTACCATCACAAAGTAGCCAGGGTGAGGATGTGAATAAAAAGAAAAGGGAGTTAGTTAAATACAAAATAAATTTAATAGAACAAGAACAGCTAGCAGAAAAAATTAAACAGGCCAAACAGGAATATTTTGAACATGCTAATAAACTAGGGCGCTGGTTAGCATTTAAATTAAGAAACCAAAAAGAGGCTAGAACAATAAAAAAATTAGAAGATAGTAAAGGTATACTTAGACATAGAATTGAGGAAAAGAAGGACATAGCATTAGAATTTTATTAAAATCTATATCAAAAAGAAGACATAAATGAAGAAAAGGCCTTTGACTTTTTAAACTCAATAGATTTACCTATCTTAACAGAAGATCAACAACAGAAACTTAACGCTCCATTTACTATGACTGAATTACAGCAAGCACTTAAAAGTCAAAAAAATAACCAGGCCACCGGACCTGATGCTATTCCGACAGAATTCCACAAGTTAAATAGCAACATACTTACCACAAACATGTTAGAGATTTTTAATAATATAATTCTAGATGGTACAATTCCTAAAACGTGGTCAGAAGCCTTAATAACTTTAATACACAAACCTGATAATGAAAAAGAAAAAATTCAAAACTACAGACCAATTTCACTATTGAATGTGGATTACAAAATCTTTGTTTCAATATATACTTATAGATTTAAAAATATTATGATTGGAATAATACACGAAGACCAAAATGGATTCTTACCAGAAAGGCAGATTAAAAACAATTTGAGGACAATTATAGACACATTAGAATACTATGAACAACATCCAGAAAAACAAATGGCATTAAAATTTTTAGATGCAAAAAAAGCATTTGATAATGTTGATTGGTCCTTTATGAAATTACAACTTAACAAAATGAATTTTGGAACCAAATTTTTCAATATAGTTGGTGCAATATACTCTACCCAAACAGCTAAATTTATTCTTAATAATGATCAAACATAAAAGTTTGCGACACAAAGAGGAGTTAGACAAGGCTGCCCTATTTCCCCCCTATTATTTATTTTAACATTAGAAACTTTATTGATAAAGGTAAGGAAAGATAAAAACATAAAATGTTTACAAATCAAAAAAGAAATATACAAATTACAGGCCTTTGCAGATGACGTTTTTATATTAGAGGACCCAATAATTTCTATTTTAAAGTTAATAGATTTATTAGAAGAATATGGAAGAATGGCTGGGCTAAAATGAATAAAAATAAGACACTAATATGAACTAAAAATATGACAGATTTTCAGACAAAACAACTAGAAATAAAATCAAACATGAAAATAACCAAAAAAGTAAAGTACTTAGGTATCTGGATATCAGCAAAATCCATGATATTAAAAGAAGATAATTATACTAAACTTTTAAAGCAAATTAAAAAAGATTTAGTAATTTGGAATAATTTGAAATTATCATTGCTAGGTAGGATCTCCATAATCAAGATGAATATCTTACCCAAAGTTTTGTTTTTATTTCAAGTAATTCTGATAAACCCAGGAAAAGATTTTTTAAAAGAATTAATGAGAATAACAAAAAAAATTATATGGCAAGACAAAAAATCTAGAATAAAGCAAAGTGCATTAGAGGATATAAAAAAAAGAGGAGGCCTTGCCTGTCCAAATTGGAAGTTATATTACCAAGCTGCAACCTTAACTTGGACTAAGGAATGGCTTACCTTATAAAATAGAAGACTATTGAATTTAAAAGGATATGACTTAATGCTGGGATGGCATGCCTTCATATGGTATGAAAAGTATAAAATGCATTCTTATTTTAAGAGACATATAATTAGAAAGGCACTTATAGATGTTTGGAATGATATAAAGAAAGACCATTTTTTAGTCCTGCCCGATTGGATATCTCCGATCGAAGCTATAAGTCCCCCAAGCTTACTACAAGAAGGTAAGGTTTGGAAATATAAGGACCTAGTAGATAATCAGTAGAATTTAAAAACAAATCAGGACCTCTTAGAAGCGGGTATTATTATAGACTGGTGGCAATATACTCAGATCAAGTCTAGGTTTTACAAAGATAAAATAACACTTAGAAAGGAAAATAATATCTTAGGTAAATTATTAACAACAAACCAAAGAAAACTGATTGGAAAAATATATAAATTATTAATTAACTGCAAGAATATAGAATGGATATTAAAGGACAACATGATTAGTTGGTGCAGAAACTTAAATAAAGAGATAAATTTAAATACTTGGGAAAAGGTATGGACATATAACTGGAAAATAACAAAATCAACTTCTTTTAAAGAAAATCAGATTAAGATGTTTTATAGATGACACCTACCACCAAATAGAATTTCACAATGTTCCAAACCAACTCACCCAATTGCTGGAAATGCAAAACAGAAATAGATACCTATTACCACACTTGGTGGACTTGCCCAAAAGCAAAAGGATATTGGAACTTATAGGAAAAATGGATGAGAGAAATAACACAGCAAGAAATTAAGAAAACGCCAGAATTGTTTTTACTAGGTATATCAAATAGCAAATACAAAAAAGATATATATTATTTAATGGTTCATATATTAGTAGCAGCTAGGATAGCCTTTGCGCAAAAATGGAAAGATACTGAGATTCCAAAAGAAACAGATATTCTCGAGAAAGTTTTAGATTGTGCCGAGCTTGATATGATGACGAGACGGTTAAATAACCAAGAAGAATCAGAATTTTATGATATTTGGCAGAAGGCATATACTTTGTGGGAAACAAAGAAAAAGAGATAAATGTGTTGTTATATTACTTTGAATATTTGAATTTAGTAGTTAAATTGTATTAGATGGTGACTATTTACAATATAAATGTAAATTCTTCCTTTTTCTCTTAAAAATTTCTATATATATCTTCATAAACTCTTATACAGGTTTATATTTACTATTTTAAAATTGATACTTTCACATATTTCGTAGATGATGTTAAATAATAAAATAACTCTTTCTTTTTTTCTTTTTATTTCAATGATGACTTCCACTTTGAGCAGAGCGACTGTAGCTCCACTAAATGTTGTATGTCATGTTTGTTATGTTTGTTTTTGAAAATTAATAAAATATTTTTTTAAAAAAAGAAAAAAAACTTTTGCAACTTTTTTGATAATTAATATTAGTTAGTAACAAAATACTGCATTTTATTCATGGAAAATTAGATGGTACACTGTATTGTTTGAATATATGTTTAGAGAAAAATTAAAAATATTACACCCCCCCAAAAAAGTCTTTCCTTCTTCTGTCCCTCCATTCATTTCATTCTTTCTCCTTCCTTCGTTCCTTCCTTCCTTCGTTCCTTCCTTCCTTCTTCCCTCCATTTCTCCTTCCTTCCCTCCTTCCTTCCTCTCCACTTCTCTCTTTCCCTCTCTCTTTTTTCCTTTTCTTTCTTTCTCTCCACTCCTCTCTCTCTCTCTTTTTCTTTCCCTCCGAGTCTCTCTCATTTCTGTGTATTTCTCCCTCCCCCTTCTTTCTCTCATTTGTTTCTCCTCCCTTTTTGCTCTCATTTCTCTCACCTTCATTTCTGTTTTTCTCTCAGGCTGCAGGATTGGGGTGGGGACTGATGGAGCCTTTGTGCCGATCAAAGGCACCCCGTGGGCTTTCTTGAGCGTCTGGATATACAGACTGGGTAGACAAAAGAAGAGGTATTAGTTGTAAATAAATTTGATGTTCCCAGAATCAATCCAACACATAAGATTAAGATCAAACTAATCTGACCTTAGATTAACTGAACTACAGGACAAACATATGGTAACCACTGATGTCATAGGCTGTATAATGAAACAAAAAAAGGAACTGTACGAATAACAGTTCATTTGGGATGGAGGAGTATGTTCTGGCAGTTTTGCAGTTTGCTTTATAGGATGTAAGTACAATATTTCAACAAACAATAACTATATTCTAAAATGAGAGATCATGTACTGCCTTATATATCTGCTTTTTAATGCTTCATCAGTCTGGAACGCACACCACATTTTGGACGTAAACACTCTAGAAAATGTCCAGAGATACTTTACCAGAAGAGCCCTTCGCTCCTCCACTTGCAACAGAATACCCTATGTAACTAGACTTACAATCCTAGGTTTAGAAACCTTAGAACTATGTTGCCTTAAATACGATCTAAGCATAGCCCATAAAATCATATGCTACAACATCCTTCCTGTCAACGACTACTTCAGCTTCAATCACAACACACAAGCAGATAATAGATACAAACCTAATGTAAACCGCTCCAAACTTGACTGCAGGAAATACAATTTTAGTAACCGAGTAGTAACCATCCTACAAGAAGCTCCCAAATGTGAGTTTGAAAAATTGGAAAATAACTCCCAAAACCCCGTTAACCTCAAAATATAAGCAAAACTGCAGAGCAATTAAAGAAGATTTAAAAAGAACTTAAGATAAATATTGACAGGGAAAGATGTGTTCTGCTTTCGCTATCGTTAAAAGTGAGTAGAAATTTTAAACAAAGAAAAAGATGGCAGAGAGTGGAGCTCTGAGCCTCAGGGGAAGTGTTGAAGTGAAATTAAATAATCTGCTTCAAATATTTGGATCTTTTGAAGAAAGATTTAGGGCCGTGGAAGATTTACTGGGAAGTCTTGTTAAAGATGTTCAAATAGTTAAAAAGGGGGCCGAAGAAACAGCAGAAAAAAACTAGAAAAATAGAGAAGCAAGTTAAAAGCCAAGCTGAAGAACACAGGCAGTACAATTATAGGTTTACTAATCTAGAGGATCGTCAAAGGAGAAGAAAACTACGTTTACGTGGCTTTAAACAAGGCTTTGGTGCAAGCTTGAAATTAGCTGAAACACTCTTTTATTGGCTAAAGGTGAATGGAAAATGAGGTGAACAAGGGACTAGGAAAAGAAGGTATACATGATTCAAACTTAAATGAAGTAATTAAGAAAACTATAGGACCCAGGATAGCAGCATTTAAAGTATGGAGTAGGTGGCAGAAAGAGTGAAAGCAAGGAATATAAAAATGGGCACCTATAAGAAATATAATAGGGAGGGGTGCAAAAGAGTTAGAAATAAATGGGTATAATCAAATAAAAGATTTATATAAAGAAGGGGTGAATTAATGAAAATCAATGAGATAATACAAATAGGTGGACCCCAAAATTGGTTAAGATGGAGTGAGCTAATAGATAAGATAAAAACGGGTGTGAGGGAAAATAAAATAGATATAATTTTGAAATTTATTTATTTATTTATTTATTTATTTATTAGATTTGTATGCCGCCCCTTTCTGTAGAAATATAGAGAGAAAGGATTAAGGGAAGTAAAGGCGATATATAAATTAATGACAGATGATAAGGAATATATGCTGAATCAAATTAAGAAGGAATAATGAGAGGGATACAATAAATTAAAATAGAGAAGTTTCAGGAAATGGAAATGAAAATATATCTAAAATGGTGTAGAACTCCTGCCCAGCTGGCATATATCATTGAAAGACTAAGCCCCAAATGCTGGCACTGTGGTCGTGCAGTGGGATGGTACACACATCTTTGGTGGGAATGTGAGGAGATTCAAAAGTTCTGGACTTTAATACTGAAAAATATAAATGGAATAGTTAAAAATGAATTGCAGTAGGATGGGACATAATAGAAGGAGGTATTAAAGAAACTCAAGAAATGAAGACAGAAGAACAAGAAATATTAAGGACTATGATAAAAGCTGCTCATGCAACTATAATATATGGATGGAATGATAAAAGTAAATGGATACTAAAACGATAGAACAATTATATATTTGAACAAGTACAAATGGAAATGACTCATATTATCTCACTGAACTGTTCATGGGATGAAAATGCTGAAAGGATAAGAAAAAAATGGAAACTTTATTTTGTATGGGTGGAAAGGGATAAGGCCAATGAAGACATAAAGAACAAATTGTATAGAACGCTGACCTGGCTGGGCCTATGAATAAGAAAGAACTGAGGGAAGGGAGGGGGAGGGTTAAGGGTGAAAAGTATGAATTTAAAAAAAAAAAAATAATTTAAAAAATTATAAAAATTGGAAATGGATATATGAATCTCGCATTACCCAAAATAGTAGAGTTCGTAACATGAGGTATCACTGTATAAGAAATATTTTGCAAGAGTTTAAACAGGAATCGGGGTTATCGGTCAATAAAGAAAAATCAGAGATTATGTGTTTAAACATAGGTCCGAGAGAGCAGATAGAAATTAGGAAGGAATCAGCGTTGAAGTTGGGACTAAAGACAATTAAATACTTGGGAATTTGGTTATTGAGTAATCCAATGAAAATTGAGGGGGTTAATTATAGACAGATATGGAGGAAAATGTTAAAACAGATGAGTTAGAAAGAGAAAAAGTTAAGGAAAATGGCTAAAATAAGAGCATTAAAAATGATGATAGTTCCCAAGATGATGTATCTGTTTCAGGTATTGCCAGAAGGTTTATCAGCATCAAAGTTAAGGGATTGGGATAAAGAACTTAATTATTTGGTTAAAGAAGATAAAAGACCGAAAGCAAGGAAAAAGTGGTTAATAGCTAGTGAAAAAGAGGGTGGATATGGAAGTCCCTGTTCAGAGCTTTATACAGATGTGTTTCAAATTGAAAATACAGTGGTCCCTCGAGTTTCGCGATCTCGATCTTCGCGAAACGCTATATCGCGAGTTTTCAACCCGGAAGTAAACTCCACCATCTGTGCATGCGTGCCCTTCCACGCATGCGTAGATGGTGGAGTTTCCCCGCCGGGCAGAGGCTTCCCTGGGTCTTCCCCCTCTTGCCCCGGTAAGGCGCGAGCAATGGCGTGGGCGGGTGGGCGGCACACGCGCGGGGAAACCCCAGGGCCGCTTCTCAGCTGAGAAGCGGCCCCAGCAACAGCGCGGGGGGCGGGCGGCACGCGCGCGCGGGGGGAAACCCCAGGGCTGCTTCTCAGCTGAGAAGCGGCCCCAGCAACAGCGTGGGGGGGCGGGCGGCACGCGCGCGCGCGGGGAAACCCCAGGGCTGCTTCTCAGCTGAGAAGCGGCCCCAGCAACAGCGTGGGGGGGCGGGCGGCACGCGCGCGCGCGGGGAAACCCCAGGGCTGCTTCTCAGCTGAGAAGCGGCCCCAGCAACAGCGTGGGGGGGCGGGCGGCGCGCGCGCGCGCGGGGAAACCCCAGGGCTGCTTCTCAGCTGAGAAGCGGCCCCAGCAACAGCGTGGGGGGGGCGGGCGGCGCGCGCGCGCACGGGGAAACCCCAGGGCTGCTTCTCAGCTGAGAAGCGGCCCCAGCAACAGCGTGGGGGGGCGGGCGGCGCGTGCGCGCGCGGGGAAACCCCAGGGCTGCTTCTCAGCTGAGAAGCGGCCCCAGCAACAGCGTGGGGGGGGCGGGCGGCACGCGCGCGCGCGGGGAAACCCCAGGGCTGCTTCTCAGCTGAGAAGCGGCCCCAGCAACAGCGCGGGGGGTGGGCGGCACGCGCGCGCGGGGGGGGAAACCCCAGGGCCGCTTCTCAGCTGAGAAGCGGCCCCAGCAACAGCGCGGGGGGGAAACCCCAGGGCCGCTTCTCAGCTGAGAAGCGGCCCCAGCAACAGCGCGGGGGGTGGGCGGCACGCGCGCGCGGGGGGGAAACCCCAGGGCCGCTTCTCAGCTGAGAAGCGGCCCCAGCAACAGCGCGGGGGGTGGGCGGCACGCGCGCGCGGGGGGGGAAACCCCAGGGCCGCTTCTCAGCTGAGAAGCGGCCCCAGCAACAGCGCGGGGGGTGGGCGGCACGCGCGCGCGGGGGGGGAAACCCCAGGGCCGCTTCTCAGCTGAGAAGCGGCCCCAGCAACAGCGCGGGGGGTGGGCGGCACGCGCGCGCGGGGGGGAAACCCCAGGGCCGCTTCTCAGCTGAGAAGCGGCCCCAGCAACAGCGCGGGGGGTGGGCGGCACGCGCGTGCGGGGGGGAAACCCCAGGGCCGCTTCTCAGCTGAGAAGCGGCCCCAGCAACAGCGCGGGGGGTGGGCGGCACGCGCGCGCGGGGGGGAAACCCCAGGGCCGCTTCTCAGCTGAGAAGCGGCCCCAGCAACAGCGCGGGGGGTGGGCGGCACGCGCGCGCGGGGGGAAACCCCAGGGCCGCTTCTCAGCTGAGAAGCGGCCCCAGCAACAGCGCGGGGGGTGGGCGGCACGCGCGCGCGGGGGGGAAACCCCAGGGCCGCTTCTCAGCTGAGAAGCGGCCCCAGCAACAGCGCGGGGGGGGGGGGGCGGGCGGCACGCGCGCGGACAAGCAGCAGCAGCGAGGCGGCGGGGAAACCCAATCTTCGGCTCCTCGCTGCTGCGGTGGAAATAAAAAAACCATCTGCGCATGCGCAGATGGTGTTTTTACTTCCGCACCGCTACTTCGCGACAAATCGATCATCGCGAGGGGTCCTGGAACGGAACCCTCGCGATGATCGAGGGACCACTGTAAATGGGTGAAATTGGAAAAGAGATGACCGGGATAAAAAATAGAGAATTAATTTTTATAAGGTGAAATAAGAACGATCTAGATAAATTAATAGGTCCATTGAAAGGGACTGTGGAAATTTTGAAAAAATGGCAGGAGGAAATAGGATTATATAAATTAAAATTGTCATTGTTATATGTAATAAATAGAGATAATGAAACAAATCTAAATAAGGTTATAGGAGAGTTGAAGGAAAGAGGGATAACTAAAATAGAACAGTTATATGAGAAGGATGGGAGGCCAAGTAGAAATCAAATAGCATGGTGGCTGGGTAAGGGAAGATGATTACAAATAAATGCAATATGCAAATATCTGAATGAAAGGGAGAATAAAGAAGCACTACTAAGGGAGGAGATAGAGTTAGAAAAAATAATAAGAGAAAAAAGTGAGCCCCTTCACTGGTTTTGTGCTTTCGTCCCAGGCTGTCAGCGAAGGGGCTGCAGGAGAGGTGGGGCAGGCATTCCCGAAGCGCTCGGAGAAAGCGCTCTCACAGCTGCTTCGGTGACAGAGAGAGAGAAAGAGAGAGAGCAACAGACAGAGTGAGATAGAAAGAAAGAGAGAGGAGAAAGAAAGTGAGAAAAAGAGAGAGAGAGAGAAAGAGGGGAGTGAGAAAGAGAGAGAGAAAGAGAGATAGCAAGAGAGAGCGAGAAAGAAAACAAGAGAGAGAAAGAGTGAGAGAGAAAGAAAACAAGAGAGAGAAAGAGTGAGAGAGAGAAAGAAAAAGCAAGAGAGAGACAGAGAAAGAAAATGATAGAGAGAGCAAGAGAGAGAGCAAGATAGAAAGGGAGAGGGAGAGAGAAAGTGAGAAAAAGAGAGAGAGAGCAAGAGGGGGAGAGAGAGAGAAAGAAAGAGAGAAAGAAAGTGAGAGAAAGAGAGAAAGAAAGAGGGAGAAGAGGAAGGGAGAGAGAGAGAGAGAGGAAGAAAGCAAGAAAGAAAGAGAGAGAATGAGAGAGAAAGAAAGCAAGAGAGAGAAGGGGTGAGGAGGACTGGGAGGCTCAAGCCTCCTTCAGTGGTGGCGGCGCTTTGCGTTTTTGGCTGGGGGATGCAGGAGGGCTGGCCTGACAGTCCCCCCAGCGCTTTGCCTCCCACCAGGCAAGCGGGCTTCTGAGGCAGGTTCTGCCGCCCGAGGCTGACAGGCAGGACGAAGGGGCGTGGAGGACCGGGAGGTTCAAGCCTCCTTCGGCGGCAGTGGGGCTTTGTGTTTTTGGCTGGGGGGGGGGCAGGAGGGCGAGCCTGACCCCCCCCCAGTGCTTTGCCTCCCGTTGGGCAGGAGGAGGAGGAAGGGGGCATCTTGTCCAGCCGCTGGAAAGCCAAGGGAAAATCCCAAGCATTTTGGCTGGCAGTCGGGAGGTGAAGAATCCTGCCGGGGGTGGGAAATTAATGGGAAATCCCATCGGGGGCAGTCACAAGGCAGGGGAATCCCTGCATCAGTAAGAGAGCGCATACGCAGTAAGAGAGCCCACGGACCCAGGTCCGTAAGACGGAAATGGTTCTTAAGATGAGGCAAAGAAAGCTTAAACCCTGGGTTCGTATCTCGTAAAGTTTGTATGACGAGGGGTTTGTAAGATGAGGTATCACTGTATATAGAATTACATAGGTAAAATTAATGGAAGATACTTATGATAAATAAGGGGTTTATGATATGTACTGTATGGTTTTATGAGTTTGCATTATGAATTTAAAATATAGTTGGAAATGTAGAAGATTGATGAAAGTTAATAATAGTAAATGCTAAGTGCCTGAAAACTAATTGAGCTTGGAAATATTGAATGAAATTATAGAAAAGTATAATTTATGGAAATATATTAATTGATGCATTGGTGTTCAGGTAGATTTTCATAGGATTACTAGATTACTATAATACTATGATAAATATTTAAGAAATGAAGATTTTAAAGCATGGATTTATTAATAGTGTTTTGGGTTTGTTTTAGTTTTAATAGTAATAGATTTTGGTTTTGTTTTATTATTGATTTCTTTTAATAAAAAAGAAGGGAATATTTTTCCTATTTTTATTTGTTTGTTTGTTTGTTTGTTTGTTTGTTCATTCATTCATTCATTCATTCATTTATTTATTATTCTATGCTGCCCAATCCCAAAGGGACTGCCGCCCAGACACTATACTTTTCTGGCAACACTGAAAAAAAATTGGAGGGAACATTGCTTGGGGGTAATGGCCCCAGGCATTTTGTGGGTTATCTTACTTATATACGTGATGAAATTTGGCTGAGAAATGCATTGTTTTAACCATTTAAAAATGACAGAACACACACACACACAAAGACATACACACACAACACATTCTCACTGATTTTTACCCTTTCTTGCTTTCATTACTAAGGAGTGAACATTTCAATTTGCAACTGGTTGCTACATTTTCCCAAGGATGCAATCAGTGAGTAATACTAATTAGAAATTATCCATAAAAATAGAACAAGACTGACCTTATGTAGCCCAAATTCTGACTTTTCAGACAGTCTAATGATTCTCAAATCATACTGCACTGTACTGACTTTATCAGCAGTTTAACTAGTAAATATATTTTTGAACAGACTTTACATGATTCCAAATACAGCCTGGATTTATCACACTGTTCATCACTCATTGTCTTTTAAAGAAATGTGTGCCTTAAATGGTTGATTTCAGTACAAGTTGAAACCTATGTGTTCTTAGTGATGACTCTCCTGTTACAAAGATTTACAGGGTCATTGCAATGTTAAGTACAAATTGTTCTTCTGCTCAAGTTTAGAATGTGACATGTTGAAAAATTATTTATAGGTTAAATTAACTTCACACAACTAGTTTGGACTGTTTTCACAGTTCTTCAATCCCCACCAAAGTTTATAATACTTAATCTTCAACTGACCAGAAAGTGATATAACTGTGAAAACATAGCAATGTATCTTTTACATAGTGCTAACAATAATAATGCAATTACATATACATAGTTTTTGTCTTCTAACTTTTAACCTTAATAAACTCATTATGATTATAAAACACTCTTTTATATATCAATATATATATATAATACTATTTACCCAACTTTTACTCCCCCCCACACATTAGAGTCATTCCATGTTTGCCTCTTTATATTTAAACAGTACTATTCTCTTTCAATGATTCTTTATCACTTTCGCTGAAGAGATATTTAACATCAATTACACGTCTTACAATGTGCTTATTGACCCCTATTAGATCACCAATATTTTAATATTTTAAATATTACTCAAATTCCACCAAATTCCTGATATCTCAGTTTTCAATAGATACTGATAAAACCATTTATTAATTTAAAAAATTGGCCCCAGGATTATCTCTCTAAATTACTTGAATTTGTAATCCATAAAGCTATAAATTCAAAAACATTTTGCTCACTATTAATCATAACAATATATTTAAATATGCCTGACCATAATCTTCTACCTCCTAACCTTAGTATATTTATGAGTATAATAAATTCTATTATATATCTGTTTATGTGTTACTATTTTCCCAAATTATATTTCTATTTGTTTCTACTAATAGAAATATACAAGCAGTATATTATCCAAGTATTACAAACTATCCTAGTATTACAAAATATTGTATCTCTATCTGTCATCTGAAATTCATTTTTGAATTTCATCATTTATTGACTTTTTGGTAATTATTTTATATTTCTCTCTTGGTATCCTATATTTCTTTCTACCGTTTTTACATAGTGTGAGTGTTCCCTCTATGTTATCCCTTCTGCTGCATCGTTTGGAAGCCATCCATAATCTTTTCATTATTTTTGGGAAGGCTTCCTTTTTTAGAATAGAATGGAATAGAATAAAATAGAATAGAATAGAATAGAACAGAATTTTATTGGCCAAGTGTGATTGGACACACAAGGAATTTGCCTTGGTGCATATGCTCTCAGTGTACATAAAAAGAAACAATAAGTTCATCAGGAATCATAAGATACAACAGTTAATGAATTACTTAATGAATTTGCTGCAATTTAGAAGAGCAGAACTGAGTTTCTTACAAGGTTGCAAAATGAAGGAAAGCAATCTTTAAAAAGAGGGCTGTGAAAATATTTACTGATCCCTCGCATCCTAAACATAAACTGTTTCAACTCCTACCCTCAAAACATAGTTACAGAGCAGTTTTTTCCTGAATGCCATCACTCTGCTGAACAAATAATTCCCTCAACACTGTCAAACTATTTACTAAGTCTGCACTACTATTACTACTAGTTTTTTCTCATGAGTTCCGATGCACATCCGCACCGGCAGGGTCTGGAAATGGATGGGACCAGCCAGCAACACCCGCCCATTGATGGTCTCCACAGTTAACGGCGGGATGACAGGACAAAGGGGCAAGGAATGGCGTTGGGCAAAGGCTTCGTCCAAGAAATTCGTCGTCGCCTCCGAATCCACGAGAGCCAATGCTGGATAAGTCCGAGTCCATTGCGCAATATGCAGAGTCACAGCAAGCGTCAGGTGTCGAAATGGTCCGGAGTCAGTAGCCGTGGAGTCAGGAGAAAGTGGGATCCCCGCCCGACCTAGTGTTGCCACCAAGCCGGGCCTCCCTCGTTTCCCGACCGTTCCAGCGACTGAGGATGTCCAGACGAAGGCCCCGCCATCAGAGAGTTCATGACAGGGACAGGGACACAAGGGGTTGTCTCCTGGAACTGCACGGGGGACACCATGGGAAGCACGGGAGAGCTGGAGGGTACTGGAACGGCAGCAGCCACCATGCTCTGCCTCTTGTGGGGACAAACCACAGCAAAATGTCCCGGGGCCCCGAAATAAAAACACAACCCGCCCGCCCGCTGATGCCCACGTTCCTCCGGGGTCTGGTGGGGTCGTGCGTAACTTACGTCCATCGGCTCCCCGGCGGCAACACGATCCATCAGGCGTGGAGGCAGCGCTGGTTGAAAACATTGGGGCACAGGGACCGGAGCCGGGGTCCCTACGGTCGACAACCCCTGCCGCGGAACAGGTGTCGGCGGGACGCCTGACGTACGGGGGTTGGACCGTCCCGCTCGACGGACTTCCCTGGCCAACAGCCTGGCCTCTATCGCCAGGCAATGCCGCTCCAAAGCGTCCAGAGTGCCGGGCAGCACCTCATGCACCAGTTCATCCAACATAGAGTCCGACAGTCCATCCTGAAAGGCCTCGATCAGGGCAGCCTCATTCCATTGGACTTGCCCAGCCAGAGACCGAAAGTCAGCCATGTAGTCCGCCAGGGGGTGCGAACCCTGGCGCAGTTGCTTCAGCGCCCACGTGGCCGTCTGCTCCTGCACCGGGTCCGCGAATTGGTGACGCAGCTGGTCACAAAAAGCAGCAAAGTTCTGAAGTAGAGGGTCATCCCGAGTCAGGTAAGGTGCCACCCACGACGCTGCAGGGCCAGCCAACAAGCTACAAAGAAACGTCACCTTGTGGTCATCTCCAGGAAAGTGCATCATCTGGGCATTTATAAACAGCTGCACTTGGCTCAGGAACGCCGAAAACAGCCGCCGGTCCCCCCAGAACTTTTCCAGCATCGCCACAAAACATTTCCTCCTGGGCAAAGGCGCTGGAGGAGGTACCACAGGGGGTGCCTGGGGTGGGGCCGGCTGGGACAAATCCTCCATCTGGCGTTGTAACACCAGGACCGTCTGGGTCAACTGCGCAATGTCCCTGCGCAACTCATCAAACACAGCCTGCATGTCAGCTGCAGAAACGGCCATGGTGGAAGGCAAAAACAGGAATTAAAAAAAAATGCCAAACAAGGAACCAGCAGCAGAGAGCAGGAAGAATAAACAACCAAGCCACCCCCCAAACTGTGAACCAGGTGTCTGGTGGTTGGTGGAAAGTTATACTGTTCTGTCTGAGTCCCCCCAAACGCCAACACCAACCAAAAAGAGTAGCCAGGCACACTGGTAAAAAGAAAAGGCAGTTTATATACTGGAAAGCAAACACAGGTAACAAAAACTGTTCTTACAGACAGGAACACGATGCAGTTTCACAGAGGTGTCACGAAGGCCAGGCAATAAAACAGGATTCTTGCTGGCGAAAACAACTCTGGAGATAATAAAACCCACGCCTCCCCCAAGTCTTCCAGGCTTCTAGGCCACAAGCCAAGATCAGAGACGTCAAGAATCGAAGCAAGGTCACAGGACTCCCAGTTGATAACTCTCCACGAGACTGTAAGGGCGGGCCTGCCTTTTCAACCCTGCTGAGGAGAACCACACCCAAACCCAGCTGTTGCCAATTCAGGGATGGAAATATCTTTCTAATTGGCCCCTTCTTTGAGCTGCACGTCTCTGCCTCATGTCTATTATAGCCTGTGCGTCTTCATCCAATGAATCCAGGCTACAAGCTGGGGAGAGGCCCCCCCTGGGGGTCTCAGGCTGCTCTCCCTCCTCCTCCTCCTGACGTTCCTCTCCCCCGTCTGCCTGGTCCTCCCCCTCCTGGTCACTGTCCTCCTCCTCTGGGCATGGATCCGGCAGAGCTCCAGACGGTCCCTGAGGAGCCTCAGGCTGAATCACAACAATTCCTATCCCATTTCCTTCCACTTATGACTGTAACTTGCAGCTTGTAACCTTAAGATTTTTTATTAATATTGATTGTTTCCTCATTGCTTATTTGACCTCAATGACTATCATTAAGTGTTGTACCTCATATATATTTTATGTGCACTAAGAGCATATGCACCAAAGACAAATTCCTTGTATGTCCAATCACACTTGGCCAATAAAGAATTCTATTCTATTCTATTTTTATTATATTTGTTGTACATATTCCTGGTCAGTTGGAGGATGATGAAGAACTTGAGGACTCTGATACAGATAGTGTTTATGAATTAGTGGTAGGCCCTGGGTTACAGGTAGTAGAACAGGTGGGAGGCCAGCCACAGGATGTTGCTATGAGTCCAGAATCTAGTGAGGAAGAAACAGACGTTCGCTGGGTCAATCCTAAATTCAGAAGGGTCCAAAAACGTAAGGAACAGGTATTTGGAAGAAGATATTAAGGGGAGGAATGGGTTAAATACTGGAGTGATGTATTTGGTGCATCAGGGGATCAGTGGGGAAGAAGGGTGGAGTTCCAATGTTGTAGTGCTAAAAATGAAAGGTGTTTTCGTTCAGCTCCCGAGTGAGCAAGTTCATTCTGTGTTGTTTTACAGTCATTTCTGCTGTTTTTGAATCATACTGTGAGTACATAAATCTTGGTAGACAGAGAAGGCTGGGAGGAATGCATGTGGAATGTAATTAAGAGAGATAATGGGAGAAAAGGAATGTGCTAGTATGAACTGCATTTTGAATACGGAAGTGAAGAGAATAAAGATGGAGTTTCTTTGTTTATGAAATACTGCATTTAGTAAGAGTTATTTTTAATAGCTAAAGTTCTATCAGAAACCAGAACAATATTAGAAACCATTCAATATAAATTGTAAGGATACAAGCAACAAAGTTACAGTCATATAACCTTTTGTGGGATGAGATGGGTGATGGGAATGATGAGGAAAAAAAAATAGTAGTAATAGTAGTGCAGACTTAGTAAATAGTTTAACAGTATTGAAGGAATTATTTGTTTAGCAGAGTGATGACGTTCAGGAAATAACTGTTCTTGTGTCCAGTTGTTCTGATGTGCAATGCTCTATAGCATTATTTTGAGAGTAGGAATTGAAGCAGTTTGTGTCCAGAATGTTAAGCGTCTGTAAATATTTTCACAGCCCTCTTTTTGACTCATGCAGTATAGAGGTCCTCAATGGAAGGGAGGTTGGTAGCAATTGTTTTTTCTGCAGTTTTAATTATCCTTTGAAGTCTGTCTGTCTGTCTTGTTGGGTTGCAGAACCAAGGCAAACAGTTACAGAGGTGCAGATGACAGATTCAGTAATTCCTCTGTAAACTTCTAGCAGCTGACACTGACAGTGATGTGATGAGGGGTTAGGGCCTTCAGCACTTCCTGTCAGGGATGACACAGTGCTTCCTGTCAGGGTTGAAAAAGCACTTCCTGTCAGCAATGAATTAGCATGACCAGGGCTCAGTGACTCAGAGGAAGAGCCACTGTTGGATGCCAGAATGCAAAGGTCATGGAAAAGACACCACTGGTTGGCTAGGAAAAGAATCACTCATAAGTAGTGCTACTGGGTAATTGGGTCACACCATCACACTATTTAAGGGTGAGGCATGCTCCTTCTTATTGCAGAAAAACAATGTCATTCATTGCAGAATCATCTTGTCTTATCCATTGCATTTGGTTTGGATTTTAAAAGTCACATTCTTGGATTTGCTAATGAGCTTTTCTCTTTCAATTATGTTCTGAGGATGTCTTCTGAGGACTCTGGCTACAACTGGTAATTATTAATGGGTTATCTTCACTCTGGGACTTTAGCCGATTGATAAGCCAACTCCTTTAGTCAGAAGGATGGCATAGAAATTTGATTAAATAAATAAAATAAATAACATTTCACTAGCTTCCTTCTCGATTACACGATTGAGACTTTTATATATATTACAGTAAATCCTTTTATTAATTAAACAATTTGTGTGAATCTAATTATTAGGGCCGGCACCAGGACAGAACAAATTGTATCAACAGCTCCTTGGGCAGTTTGAGGTTTCTGAGTTGGCGCAGAAAGAATATTCTTTGTTGGGTCTTTTTGATGACATTTTTTATGTTAGGTGTACATTTTAGATCTTGTGATGTAATAGAACCTAGAAATTTGACGGCCTGTAATGTTGATACTGTATTGTCTAGTTTTGTAAGAGGTGGAATTTTGGCTGGGTTTCTCCTAAAATCTACCATCATTTCTATAGTTTTGAGTGTATTCAGTTCCAGATTTTTTGGTCACACTACAAGGTTAGTTGTATGAAGATTCATCATTGTCTCTAATGAGTCTGATCACTGTTATGTCATCTGTGAATTTCAGTAGTTTAATAGATAGATTGTTAGAGATGTAATCATTGGTATATAGAAAGAAGAGAAGTGGAGAGATCACTCAGCCTTGGGGGGAGGGGCTGTCCTAAATGTGCAGGCATCTGATGTGATTCTGCTTAGCTTCACCTGCTGCTTCCTGTTTGTTAGGAAGCTTATGATCCACTTACAAGTGTTTTCAGGTACCGTTAGCTGGTTCTGTTTAGTTCGGAAATAATAGAGGACCATGTTGTAGCCTTAAGCAGTTTATTCAAGATCGGCTGGAACGTACCTCAAGTCAACAAAATGTAACACCAAGCAATCCAATACAAAAAGTAAAAGTGTCGTGGCTTGACAGCCGCTTGAATTTCCCGGCCGCGGTTTAACC
Source organism: Erythrolamprus reginae (assembly GCF_031021105.1). NCBI lineage: Eukaryota > Metazoa > Chordata > Lepidosauria > Squamata > Dipsadidae > Erythrolamprus > Erythrolamprus reginae. The sequence goes on from NC_091963.1 coordinate 49,478,420, forward strand.
AATCCATAGCTAGTGTGCAAATAGGGTTCAGCTCCCAGTGCTGGACCCACTTGGCAGATCCGGCAAGTCCTCTGTTAAGTTCTTGGGTTCTGGGTTCTTCCCAAGTGTTCTTGTCGCCCACTGTGTGGGATGAAGACCCAAAGTCCTTATTTAATGTTGGAATTTCTCCCACCTGGAGCCTGAAATACTCTAGTCTGTTACGGAATTAGTCTATATGCCTTCTCCACTCTCTACCATCATCCAACAAAACTCTATATGACTTGGGACCTATTTTCTCTACTATGATACCTTTCTGCCATGCTATCCCATCAAAGTTCTTAGAACCATCTCTTCCACTCCAAAACTTCGCTCTGGTTGTATATGGACTTTCTGGTGGTTTATACCAGCGTTTCCCAACCAGTGTGCCGCGACACACTAGTGTGCCACGAGACATGGTCTGGTGTGCCGCCAAACTCCTAGGGCAGCTCCAGTTGGGCGGGGCACTGCCGGTGCGGCTACTTTCCGATGCCGCTATTGCTGGCACTCTCCTGCCCCAAAGAAGGAAGGCGGTAAAAAAGGAGAGCTTCATTCTTCGCACAGGCAGCAAGAGGAGGAGGGCGCCATCAGCAACGGCACCAAGTAGTAGCTGGGGGATGGCGGTGGCAAGAGCTCCAGGGCGGAGGCACCAGCAGCGCCCCGCCCAGCTGGAGCTTCCCTGGCGGGGGTGGCAACCAATGTCCTTTGGGGCCTGGAGGGAGGGCGGTGGAAGCAGGAGGGTGCCGGGCTGCGCACGCCTGCGCCAGCGCACCCCAAAACACCCCCCCGCACACCCTTTTCCAAGGGCGAAGCCGCGGCCACCCCCCGCGCCTCTAGGCCCCTCGCGCCCCTGGCTGCTCGCCGCTGCCTTCGCCAAAAGCGCTTTTGTCCTGGGCTCTCAGCGAGGGGGCTGCAGGAGAGGTGGCGAAGGCGATCTCTCGCGTTCTCCGGAGGCTGGAGAAAGTGATTTTCAATGTCGGGGCCGCGGGCCGCCGTGCGCTCTCCCCATCCCCCTGCCCCATTCAAAGTAAGCCGGCAGGGGGATGGGGAGAGCGCACGCCGGCCCATGCCCCGACATTGAAAATCACTTTCTCCAGCCTCCGGAGAACGAGAGAGATCGCCTTCGCCGCCTCTCCTGCAGCCCCCTGGCTGAGAGCCCGGGACAAAAGCGCTTTCGGCGAAGGCAGCGGTGAGCAGCCAGGGGCGAGAGACATAGCAAGAGAGACAGAGAGAGAAAGAAAGAGAGATAGCAAGAGAGGCAAAGCGAAAGAAAGAGACATATAGCAAGAGGCAGTGAAAGAGAGAGAGAGAGCAAGAAAGAGAGAAAAAAGCAAGAAAGAGATAGCAAGAAAGACAGAGAGAGAGCAAGGGAGAGAGAAAGACATAGAGGGAGGGAAGGAGGGAGAGGGAGCAAAAAAGAGGAAGAAAGAAAGAGGGATGGAGAGAGAGAAAGAAGGGAAGGAAGAGAATGAGGGAGGGAGAAATAGAGCGAAAGGGAGGGAGAGATTTTTTTTTGTCCAAACTTTTCTTTAGCGCCCCCCCCAACCCCCCCCGTTCAATGTTCCCCAGGATTTTGAAAATATGAATAATATGCCGCGGCTCAAAAAAGGTTGGGAAACACTGGTTTATACAGTAAGAGGGTGTAGTCTGTCTAATTGTGATCTGAGTATCCGCCCCATTAAGAGTTCTGTGGGGCTTTTATTTGTTGTTGTGCTTGGCATAATGTGTTGGGTTAAAAGGAACTGGTCAATCCTTTCTTGCCAGTCCCCTGATGCTGAACGGTTCAGGGCCTCTTTTGTAACTCTCACCATCCATTCTGCTTGGCCATTGCTAGCACGTGAAAAAGGTGAGACCAGTGCATGCCTCACTCCAAGTTCAGCCAGGAACACTTCCATCTGCCTTGCTGTAAATTGGGGCCCATTGTCAGAAACTATAACATCAGGGAGTCCATTTGTGGTGAACAGTTTTCTCAACGCTTTTATGGTTGCACAAGTGGTTGTGGATTTCATCATTATGATTTCTAACCATTTTGAATACGCATCCACCACTATTAAGAATGATTGTGCTTCTATGGGGCCTGCAAAATCTATGTGGAGTCTTGACCAGGGCCCCTGGGTGTCTCCCACTCTGTTGATGTTGGTTTGGGGGGGAGGGGTGCCCTAGATTCTTAGCATGGATTGCATGTGGCCACCCACTGTTCTATATCTTTGTCCAGTCCTGGCCACCATAAATGGCTCCTTGCTAAACCTTTCATTTGCACTATCCCTGGGTGACCATTTCCATTACTCTTTTCCTGAGGTTTGTGGGAATGATTACTCTCTCCCCACAATATGCATCCCTTTAACATGGATAGTTCCAATTGCCTTGAGCTCTTCTGAGAGTGTTCCTTCTGCCCACCCCTTGAGTATGTAATTTGATATGGTGTGCAGTGTCTTGCCCTTTTGTGTTTCCCTAGCCACTTCCTCAGCTATTACAGTTGGGAAATTGTCTAAATCTATTAACAATACATCTGCTGCTGGTACATGGTCGTTCTTTAGTTTCTGGACAACAACTCAATGCATCTGCCTGGCTGATCTCCCCCCCCCCCTCATGGTGTTTTAAGCTGTAATTGTAGCCCACCTGGTCATTCTGGGGGACATAAAGGCAGGTGTGTTTTTGTTCTCCACTAATAGCCCTAATAGGGGTTTATGGTCGGTAATGAGTTTGAATGATTGGCCATACAGGATTTCTGAATTTTTTAAAACTCCTGCCAAGGTTGCTGATGCTTCTTTGTCTTTTTGGCTATAGTTCCTCTCTGCAGGGAACAAGATTCTTGAAAAGAAGGCTATAGGAGCACTTAGTGTAATAATCTTCCCTAATCTATTTGATTCAGCTTTTTCTTACTCCATCCATTCTTTACTGTCATACCCAACATAATCAATACTAATTATTATCCCATATTAATCCTCCTTCAATAATCTTTTTTCCCTTTCCTCCTATTGTTTATCAGTGTAAATCACATAATGAATTTATAATTCAAATAATCAATAAAACTATCAAAAGTGGCAATCATCCAAAATAATCATAACCATAATCACAACCATTTTTGATTTTCCTCTCCTTATTCCATCATTCCATTTAAACTTTTTTATCTCTAATTTTCTATTCAGTAATAAACTCCAATAAAATTAAATCATTAATAATTCCAATTCATTTAGTTTCATAGTCAGTTCCTTTTATAATTTATAGCTTTATGGGAAAAAAAAATCAGTCCCTTTTCTTTGAAGTGCTGCTATCTTCTGCTATCTTCTGGGTTTTCAATATCAATGTTCTTAAAATGTCTCAAACCTCTTTCCAAAATGCATTATCCAATATGTTTTCAAACAATTCCATCTTGAATGGTTTCTTCCTTCCAGGCCACAGCTGGCAAACTCCTTTTTCATTAAAAAAACAAAACAAATGCAAAGGCCAAGCAGATATGCTTCCAAGCCATATACACAGATTGGGGGCTATATTTCCTTCGACCACTAGATAGCGCTAAATAACAGGTTTGTTCAAATCGTCCAGTATTTATAGAATTCCTCTTCCTCTTTCATATGTGTAAATGGAAGAAAAGGAAAAAGAAAAGGGATAGCCTCCACGGTGAAAATGTAAGGGGTGCCAATTCAAAAAGACAAATTTTAAAATAGTTAAGAATATTAAAAGTCCAATCTTGGGCCATTGCTACTTTCAAAAGCCTTTGCACTTTGCCTTGTTCCTGTCTCCATTTCCAGTTGTTTTCACTCCACTGAAATCAAATCCCTTCATGGCATCGGACCAGAATATATCCGGGACTGCCTTCTGTCGCATGAATCCCAGCGACTAGTTAGGTCCCATAGAGTTGGCCTTCTCCGGGTCCCATTGACAAAACAATGTTGTCTGGCGGGACCCAGGGGAAGGGCCTTCTCTGTGGCAGCCCCAATTCTCTGGAATCAACTCCCCCCGGAGATTAGGATTGCCCCAACCCTCCTTGCTTTTCGCAAGCTCCTTAAAACCCACCTCTGCCATCAGGCATGGGGAAATTGATTCCCCTGAGCCGTTTCCATTTTATGTATGCTTTGTCTGAGATGTATGATTGTTTTTATATTAAGGGTTTTAAATTGCTTTTAATTATTGGATTTGTATTGTTTTGTTGCTGTGAGCCGCTCCGAGTCTTCAGAGAGAGGCAGCATACAAATCTAATAAATAAATAAATAAATAAATAAATAAATAAATAAATAAATAAATAAAGCCAATTTTCCCCCAAAAAAATCCTTTCGGCCATTTCAACTCACCAGCACAGCTTTAAATCTCTCCTTCCTTTGTAAGTAACACCTCCAGCTCTTTCCAGATGTTACCAATCATCTTTCCATCCTGGCGTTGCATTGTCTCTGCGGTTATGTTGGCTCAGGCATGGTTGCCTGGCCAGCTTCGCACCACAGCCAGTGCAAGACTAAGCCAGTTCGTCCGGTGGGGCATGCCAGCCCCTACCAGACCCCTGCAAGCGCCCCCTGCGTCACCTCCCCTTCAGGGAGATTCCAGTCTGGTCTAAAAGGGCAAGAACCCCTGGGCAGTGGGGATTCGGAGCCTTTCCAGGGGAGAGGAAAGGTTCCTGCTGCCGCAGCCATCAGACCCTGCCCCTCTCTCCTTTGTCATTATTTCTAACATTTTTTTTAAAAAAATTATTATCTCCTGCTGACTCAATTTGTAACAGGTTTATATAGCTCTGAAATCCCAATATCCCAATATCTAAGGATTCCGTTTTGCCCTGGCGGTCGTGCCTGCAGCGATCCGATCGGACCCGGAGAGTCCAATCCAGAAAAGGGGGCTTTTGAACATCTGGGGGGTACCCACCAATGCCCCGAAGGTGTAAAATTGCCCTGCAGCACCAGGGACAAAGATCTGGGCTCCGAATGCCCGGCACCCAGCCATAGTGACACCTCCGTCAAAAGAGGAAGCAAAAAAGACAAAGAAGTCCAACAGAGTGTTTAGCCCAACAAAGAAGAAAAAGAAGGTAAAGAGACTATTATTTACACAATTAATTAAAAACAGAACAATTCACACTATTAATTAAGGCGAAGAAAAAAGCTAAAATAACTTGCCGGTTTGCATAGAAGAAAGGAAAAAAAAACCTGGAACAGCTTTCGCTTTTAAATTACCGCGACTACATTAGAGCATTTAAAAAACTTTTTCCCTTGACTTTATTCCTGGAAAGTTCAACTAAATTTAGTGGATCTGAGGGGATAAAGATTGGATATAACTCTACTTGGAAATTGAAATTGAAGATTAAAACTGTAGCTCTCCTCCCTTTTGTGTGGATTTTTGTGTGAATTCATGTATCAACTGTAGCTACAGTAACAACAGAAAAATTGCTATACAAGATGGAGACTTAACATTCTAAGAAGACAAAGTACTAAAGGATTAAGGGCAGACAAAGGACTAGATACATTTTAACATAATTGGATCTATACCTGGATTTATTTGGATTTACTTTGATTCAGCATAAGATTTTTTCTCTTTCTCCCTACTTTCCTTTTCTGTTTTTTGATTTATTAAACTATAGGGAATAAATTTTTTAAAGTTTATTTTATCTCACTTGTAGTTTGAACGGAATAAACTTTTCCTTACTTTCTATTAGCCTGACACTTTTGTACATAATTTGGATTACAACTAGACTATAATTGACTACAATTGGATTATATATGAATAACAAGGACTGCTAATCATAATAAAATTAGTTTTTGTTTTCTTTTTTTAAGAAATCATTTAGATTTTGGACACTGACACTGTCTTAAATTTAGACTATTAGCATAAAATTGAAGATTGGACTTAGGTTTTTCTCCTTTTTACAATTTTACTGGTGAAAATTTCTCCTATATAAAATATACATAGTAAAATGAACTGCTAACCTGTTTTCTCCCCCCTCTTCCTTGGTGAACCCCTGCTCTCTCCTACTAGACCCAATTTGATATTAATTTTTTTCTTTCCTTCCCCCCCCCTTCTCTACAATATAAATAGGTCTGGGGCTAAAACAGATCTATAAACAATTGTATGAATTTAATTAATTTCTTTTTTTCTGTTTTTAAATAAGTAGAGTTAATGTTTAAGCATTGAATCTTTTTATTAATTTTCATTTCTATATTGTTCAATTAACTGATATATTTGGAAACACTCTGTTTTCTTTTTATTAATAATAATTACATTAACTGATTTAATGTTCTGATATTATATTTCTACATTTTTATATTGAAAATTAAGTTGCATAGTTTTTGAAATATCTTTTTACTTATACAAGTTATTTTAAGCATTGTTGATGTATTTCTCTTTTCTTTTAATTTTGTAACTACTTTCCTCTCTTTCTTTAGATATATAACATAATACATAATATAAAATCTTACTAGATCCTTTCTTAACTTTGAAAAATTGAATAATCAATACTTTTTAATTTAATTCTTTTTTTAATTTTTTAATTATAATTTGAAACTACATTTGATTTTTAAATTACTAAGTATTTCTATCCTAATTATTAATACATATTTAAGTTAAACAGTTAAGATTAGAAATAATTGATTATATAATATTATAAAATATTAATAATTTAGAAATAGAATTTGTTTTTCTTATTTTTCTTTTCTTTTTATTTCTTTCCCCTTTTCTTTCTTCTCTCTTTTTGATTCTGTAAGTTTGTTAAATTGATGCCATTTTGGAAGCAGTTAAATTTTACAGGTTTTAGAAGATCCAGAAAAATACCTAAGATGTCAATTACATCCACTATTATAAAAACTTCCAAAAAACAGAACACGATTCCATCTGCTACTCCACAAGGATCTCCTTCACCATTGCCATCTCCTCTACCACAAAGAACAATAACAAGTATGTTGGGCAAGGAGAAAGAAAAGGAAAAGGAAAGACTCTGACACAGCCAACTCTGCAGACCATTCAGGATTCCTTGGCCCTTCTTCAGATCTGAATGGACGCTAACGGAGATGATGCCCACGAAGAAGCCAAAAAACATTATGAAGACATAAAAGCAGAAATGAGTGATCTGAAGGCTGAACTAGGGAACGTGAAAGGGAGTGTGCAAGCAATGGATGGGAAAATTGAAGTGATACAACAAACTTTAAAAGAAAATGAACAATGGATGAAGAAGGTTGAAGATAAAATGGAGAAAACAGACCAGAGAATGGATGAATTTGAGGATCATAGCAATGTGACAAATCCAGGCTTCAACGAAGCCATTACTAATCTAGAACTACAACGAGCCTCACATGGGTTGAGGTTCCAAAATGTAAATGAAGAAAAAGATGAAAATTTGGGCTCAAAAATGGCAGAGATAATAGGCGAGATCTTACAGATGGAACCACAGGAACTAATAAAAGAAATTGATGAAATTTACAGAGTCCAAACCAGTTACGCCAGAAAACACAATCTACCGAGAGAGGTGCATATCAAATTCGTTAGGAAGATTATAAGAGATGATATTTTAAAATGGTCAAGAAATGAAGATTTAAATTACAAAGGAAAAGACATTATAATATTAAAAGAAGTGCCAAGAAGAGTATGGGAAAGCCAGAGGGAATTTTACTTTTTAACAAGAATTTTAATTAAAGAAAAAAATAAACTTTCATTGGTTGATTCCAGAAGGCGTTTCCTTCTATTGGCAAGGATCTAGAATAAAATTAGAAATTGTCAACGAAGCTAGAGTTTTTTATGAAGAATCCGGCCTGTTTAGGCATGATCAATTTTACAGAGGAACTAAAGAAAGAGAAGAGGATCAGGGGGCAACCTCCAAGGGGGGGGAGGAGGCACTAGATGCGAAGAAAAAACAATTACAAGTACAACAAGAATTGGTCTTAAGCACTAGACTTCGAGAACCCAGAGAAACAAAAAAATACTATAAATAGAAATGTACTCAGATGTCAAAAAATTTTCCGTAAGTGTAAATGGAATCACCCAAGAAAAAGAAAACAGATATTTTCAAAACTTAAAAAGCAAAGAGCGCAAATTATAATTTTACAAGAAGTCCACATTAAAAATTCAAACAAAACTTTACTATACAATTCAAAATTAGGAAATTTGTTCACTAGTTTAGCCAAACAGAAATATTTGTTCATTAAACGGGCCAAACAGAAATATTTTGAACATGCTAATAAACCGGGCCGATGGTTAGCATTTAAACTAAGAAATCAAAGAAAGGCAAGAGCAATAAAAAAATTAGAAGATAATAAAGGTACACTTAAACACAAAATTGATGAAAAGGAGATAGCGTTAGCATTCTATAAAAAACAATATCAAAAAGAAGATATAAATGAAGAAAAGGCCTTTGAATTTTTAAGCTCGATAGACCTTCCTTATTTAATAGAAGAACAACAACAGAAACTGAATGCTCCATTTACAATGGCAAGTACTCAAGAGTCAAAAAAATAATAAGGCTACCAGCCCTGACGCCATACTGGTGGAATTTTGTAAGTTAAATAGTAACATACTTATAACAAATATGTTAGAGATCTTCAATAATATAATTATGGATGGTAAAATCCCTAAAACATGGTTAGAAGCTTTAATATCTTTAATACATAAACCAGACACCGAGAAAGAAAAAATCCAAAATTACAGACCAATTTCATTATTAAATGTAGATTATAAAATTTTTGTCTCAATATATGCTTATAGATTAAAAAACATTATGACTGGAATAATACATGAAGATCAAAATGGTTTTTTTTTTTACCAGACCTGCAGATTAAAAATAACTTGAGGACAATTATAAACACATTAGAATACTATGAACAACACCCAGAAAAACAAATGGCATTAATATTTTTAGACGCAAAAGAAGCATTTGATAATGTTGACTGGTCCTTTATGAAATTACAACTCAATATGATTGATGCTATATATTTTACCCAGCCAAAATTATTCTCAATAATGACCAAACAGAAAAGTTTGAAATACAAAGAGGTGTTAGACAAGGTTTCCCCATTTCACCATTATTATTTATTTTAACATTAGAAACTCTTACAAAAGTAAGAACAGATAAAAACATTAAAGGTTTAGAAATTAAAAAAGAAACTTACAAACTACAGGCCTTTGCAGATGATGTTGTCTTTATACTAGAGCAGCGTTTCCCAACCGGTGTGCTGCGAGACACGGCCAGGTGTGCCGCCAAGCTCCAGCTGGGCGGGGCGCTGCCGGTGCCGACCTGGATCTCCCGCTCGCAGCTGTCCCCCGGCTCCTGCTCAATGCCGTGGTTTTCGGCGCTCTCCTGCTGGGCCCCAAAGAAGGAAGGCAGGAAGAAGGAGAGCTCCATTCTTCGCGCCTTTTTCCCGCCTTCCTTCTTTGGGGCCCAGCAGGAGAGCGCCGAAAACCGCGGCATCTAGCAGGAGCCGGGGGACAGCTGCGAGCGGGAGCCCCCAGGACGGAAGTACCGGCAGCGCCCCGCTCAGCTGGAGCTTCTCTGGCGTCGGCGGCAAGTGTCCTTTGTGGCCCAGCGGGAGGGCACTGGCGATGGGAGCGGGGGGGGGGGGCCCTGCAGCGGCCACAGGCAGTTGCTGGGAGATGGGGGCGGTGAGAGGGAGCTCCAGGCGGAGGCGGCAAGAGGGAGCTCCAGGCGGCGGCGAGAGGGAGCACTCTCTCTCTCTCTCTCAGCTGACTGCAAGTGGGAGCCCTGACGGTGGCGGTTGGACGTGCTGCTGGACGTCGTACATGCTGGCGCTGCGGGCCTGGCATATACGGTGTCCAGCAGCACGTCCAGCTGCCACCGTCAGGGCTCCCGCTTGCAGTCAGCTGAGAGAGAGAGAGAGAAAGAAAGAGAGACATATAAGAGAGGCAGAGAGAGAGAGAAAAAGAGAGACATAGCAAGAGAGGCAGAGAAAGAGAGACAGAGCAAGAAAGACAGCAAGAGAGGCAGAGAAAGAGAGATAGAGAAAGAGAGAGAAAGAGAGACATAGCAAGAGAGGCAGAGAGAGAGAAAAAGAAAGAGAGACATAGCAAGAGAAAAAGAGAGACTTAGGAAGAGAGGCACAGAGAGAGAGAGAAAGAGAAAGAAAGAGAGACATAGCAAGAGAGACAAAGAGAGAGAAAGAGAGAAAGAGAGAGAAAGAAAGAGAGATAGCAAGAGAGGCAAAGAGAAAGAAAGCGACATATAGCAAGACAGTGAAAGAGAGAGAGAGAGCAAGAGAGAGAGAAAAAAGCAAGAAAGGGATAGCAAGAGAGACAGAGAGAGAGAGAGCAAGGGAGAGAGAAAGACATAGAGGAAGGGAAGGAGGGAGAGAGAAAGAGAGCAAAAAAGAGAGGAAGAAAGAAAGAAAGAGGGATGGAGAGAGAGAAAGAAGGGAAGGAAGGAAAAGAGAGAAAGAGGGAGAAATAGAGTGAAAGGGAGGAAGAGAGAGGGTTTTTTTGTCCAAACTTTTCTTTAGCCCGCCCCCCCGCCCCCCTTTCAATGTTCCACAGGATTTTGAAAATATGAATGTGCCGCGGCTCAAAAAAGGTTGGGAAACACTGTACTAGAGGACCCATTAATTTGAATATCAAAGTTAATAGACTCAATAGAAGAATATGGAAGAGTAGCTGGTCTGAAAATTAACAAAAATAAGACACAAATATTAACTAAAAATATGACAGAACCTCAGATAAAGCAACTAGAAACAAAATCAAATATGAAGATAACTAAGAAAGTAAAATACCTAGGTATTTAGATATCAGCAAAATCCATGTCATTAAAAGAAGATAATTATATGAAACTTTTAAAGCAAATTAAAAAGGATCTAGCAATTTGGAATAACTTGCAGCTATCATTACTAGGTAGGATCTCTACGATTAAGATGAACATCCTACCTAAAGTTTTGTTTTTATTTCAAGTAATTCCTATAAACCCAGGAAGAGACTTTTTAAAAGAATTAATGAGGATAATAAAAAAAATTATATGGCAAGACAAAAAACCCAGAATAAAACTGTGCGCACTAGAAGATGTAAAGGAAAGAGGAGGCCTTGCCCTCCCAAATTGGAAGTTGTATTACCAAGCAGCAACTTTAACTTGGATTAAAGAGTGGCTTACTTTACAAAATAGAATTTAGAAGGACACGACTATTAAATTTAGAAGGACATGACTTAATTCTAGAGTGGCACGCTTTTATATGGTATGAAAAATGCAAAACACATTCCTATTTTAAGAGACACACAATTAGAAAGGCACTTATAGAAGTGTGGAGTGACATAAAAAAAGATCCCTTTTTAGTCATGCCAGAATGGATATCTCCGATTGAAGCTATAAGTTCCCCAAACTTAATACAAGAAGGTAAAATATGGAAATACATGGACCTAGTAGACAACCAGTGGAACTTAAAAACGAATCACAAATTATTAGAGGTAGGAATTGCTATAGACTGGTGGCAATGTGCACAGATTAAGTCTAGGTTCCACAAAGATTAAAAAAACCGTTCCAGGACCCCTCGCGATGATCGGTTTTTCGCGAAGTAGCGGTGTGGAAGTAAAAACACCATCTGCGCATGCGCAGATGGTATTTTTACTTCCGCCGCAGCAGCGAGGAGCCGAAGATTGGGGTTTCCCCACCGCCCACGCAAACTCCTCGCTGCTGCCGCGCGCGCCGCTTGTCCGCCGCCTGCCTGCCCACGCGCCCGCCCTTCGCCCGCCCACGCCATTCGCTCGCGCCGCTTCCCAGCTGAGTCCTGAAGCGAACTTCCGCGTTTGGCTTCAGGACTCAGCTGGGAAGCGGCGCTGGGGTTTCCCCACCGCCACGCAAACTCCTCGCTGATGCCCGCTGCTCGCCCTCCCGCCAGCAAGAGGGGGAAGACCCAGGGAAGCTGCCCAGCAGCTGATCTGCCCGGCGCCATCTACGCATGCGTGGCCATAGAAAAAAGGGCGCGCATGCGCAGATGGTGTTTTTACTTCCGGGTTGAAAAATCGCAATATAGCGTTTCGCAATGATCGAGATCGCGAAACTCGGGGGACCACTGTACTTAGAAAGGATAATAATATTCTAGGTAAACTATTAACAACAAATCAAGGAAAATTGGGAAAATCTATAAATTTTTAATCAACTTTAAAAATATAGAATGGATATTAAAAGATAATATGATTAGTTGGTGCAGAAATTTAAATAAAGAGATTGATTTAAATACTTGGGAAAGAGTATGGACATATAATTTGAAAATAACAAAGTCAACCTCTTTTAAAGAAAATCAAATTAAGATGTTTTATAGATGGCACTTGCCACCAAATAGAATTTCAAAAATGTTTCAAACCAAGTCACCGAATTGTTGGAAATGCAAAACAGAAATAGGCACTTATTCCCACACTTGGTGGACATGTTCAAAAGCAAAAGAATACTGGAATTTAATAGAAAAAAATGGTTAAGAGAAATAACACAGCAAGAAATTAAGAAAACACCAGAATTTTTCTTATTAGGTATATCAAATAATAAATATAAAAAAGATATATACTATTTAATAGTTCACATATTAGTAGCCACTAGGATAGTTTTTGCTCAAAAATGGAAAGAAACGGAGACTCCAAAAGAAACAGAAATACTTAAGAAAGTTTTAGAATGTGCTGAGCTCGATATGATGACGAGGCGGTTAAACAACCAAGAAGATTCAGAATTTTATGATACTTGGCAGAAGGTATATACTTGGTGGGATAAAAAGAAAAAGACATAAGCTTGTTGTTATATTTATATATATATTGTTGTTATATTACTTCAAAAATTTGAACTTAATAGAAAAAATTTACTAGTTTGTGATTATCTATAACATAAATGTAATCTCTTTTACTCTTATCTTCTTTATTTCTGTTTGATCTATTTTACAAATTAAGAATTTCTATATATATTCTTTTATATTTTTAGATGGGCTTTTAAATAGTGTGTTATAATAAATATTGTTATACATTTTTCACACGGTGTTAAATGACAATAAGATTTTTCTTCTTTTTATACAATGAAGACTTCTATTTTAAGAGGAGCGATTTTAGCTCCACTAAATGTTATATGTTGTGTTTGTCATGTTTGTTTTTGAGAAATAATAAAAATATTTTTTTTTAAAAAAAAAGCTTCTTGGCCACACATAAAAAAACCAACCAGCAGAAAGTATAATATATGCATAATTAAAAGATATGTTTTGATATTGAGAGCAATTCCATGAAAAAATTCCATTGGATATTCAGATAGATTTAGCAGAGGAAGTAGTACAATTCTTAATCTGAGTACATGCAATATTATTTTTACTAGCAACATAAGGTGTAAAGAAAGAGGCAATGTGAATGGGAAGAATTTTCTATTTCGAACAGGTCCCCAATTTGTCGAATGTATATATTGAATTTGATTGTCATTTAAAACATATTTAGTGATGTTTCCTCAAGAATTGCAGAAAGAAGAGTACAAACAGGAATCAAACAATTATCATGCAGCATATGCATATCCACAGTTTCACTTAAAAATTAGACACGTTGCTTGGTTAGATGTGTCCACAAATTGTATGTAAGAAATTGATGTAAATCATGGATTACAGTGGGAGTTTCCACTGCTAGTGAAGGACAGAAAAGAAAATACAAACAATGAGAAGTGAATTGGCAGTGATAATTGCAAAGATGGCACAGCATAGATTCTCAGAGTTTACAGTTTGTTCTGTTTATGTAAGATCTGCTGAGCATTTGATGCTGTTTTCTTCACTGTTCCCCATGTCACATTAGGTTCTTGAGGGCCTCATACTGGATGAAAGGGCACTATGCTTTCTGAAGTGTCACCTTCTGTAGTTCTAGTATCAGATTTCTGGAACTCTGATGCAATGTTATCATGTGCTGGATGCACATGACTGGGACCCACACCAGATCTCTAGGAGTAAGTACAGCTGATGGATGACCTCTGGCGGGCCCAGGACAGGGGTTTATCTTCTGTCCTGGTGCTTCTTGACCTTTCAGCGGCTTTCGATACCATCGATCATGGCATCCTTCTGTGCCGACTGGAGGGGTTCGGAGTGGGAGGCACCATTTTACGGTGGTTCTCCTCCTACCTCTCTGATCGATCGCAGTCAGTGTTAGCAGGGGTCAGAGGTCGACTCCTAGTTCCTTACCTTGTGGGGTTCCTCTGGGGTTGGTCATCTCCCCCCTGCTGTTTAATATCTATATGAAACCACTGGGTGAGATCATCCAAGGGCACGGGTTGAGTTATTACCAGTATGCTGATGATACTCAGCTGTACATTTCCACACTGTGTCCACTCAGTGAAGCAGTGGAAGTAATGTGCCAGGGTCTGGAGGCAGTCAGGGTCTGGATGGATGCCAACAGGCTCAAGCTCAATCCAGACAAGATTATTTATTATTTATTATTATTTATTAGATTTGTATGTCGCCCCTCTCTGGGGTGGAGTGGTACTGCCTCCTAAGGACACGTCCATCTGTCCATCCATTACCCGGGGGGGGAATTATTGACCCCCTCAGAGAGGGTCTGCAACTTGGGCATCCTCCTCAATCCACAGCTGACTTTAGAGCACCATCTTTCGGCTGCAGCGAGTGAGATATTTTCCCAGGTGCACCTGGTGCACCAGGTGCGGCCCTATTTGAACAGGGAGTCTTTGCTCACAGTCACTCATGCCCTTATCACCTTGACGTTCGACTACTGCGATGCTCTCTACATGGGGCTACCTTTGAAGAGTGTTCAGAAACTTCAAATAATCCAAAATGCAGCCACGCAAGCAGTGATTGGCCTTCCAAGGTATGCCCATGTCTCGCCATCACTCTGCAGACTGCATTGGCTGCTGATTGGTTTCCGGACAAAATTCAAAGTGTTGGTTATGACCATTAAAGCCCAGATTACCTCCAAGACTGCCTTCTGCTGCACAAATCCCAGCATCCAGTCAGGTCGCACAGAGTTGGTCTCTTCAGGGTCCCATCAGCCAGACAATATTGGCTGGGGGAACCTAGGGGTAGAGCCTTCTCTGTGGGGCCCTGGCCCTCTAGAAGCAGCTCCCTCCAGAGATTCACACAGCCCCCACTCTCCTTGCCTTTCGTAAGAACCTGAAAATGCACTTATGTCACCAGGCCTGGGGTCACTAGACCCCAACCTTTGTCCAGTTAATGTATTGGGTGTGATTGTATTCATGTTTTTGTTCGATTTTAAATGATTCAATTTAAGATAAATTTTAAAGTAACTATTCTATTAATTGGCTTAGAAATATTTTATATTTTGTATCTTTTCTATCAAAATGTTGTAAGCTGCCCTGAGTCCAAGAGAGGGGTGGCATATAAGTCCAATAAATATATAAATAAATAATGAGAGAGAAATATTAGACTTGGTACAGTAGATAAGGCAGAAGAATTTTATGACAAAAACTTTAGTATTGAACTGGTAACAGAAAACAGGAATACAAGAGAAATGAGAGATATAGAAAGTGTGGAAATAGAAAGACAAGAACGAAGGGAAGACCGAGAAAGGAAATGACAAGAAGAAATAATAGAAAAGTTAGGAAAGTTAGACTTCAGAGATGGCAGAACAGAAGAGTCCAAGGAAGTCAGAAGCACAGGAGCAATTAGACCTAAATAGAAGTAAAATAAAATTACAAAAAGAGACTAACTTAGGGAAAGAATTATACTCACTGAACATAAATGGATTGAATGCACAAAAAAAAGGAATAAATTTCTCAACAAGATAAGTAAAAGTAATTTGGTATAATAGCCATACAGGAAGTTCACATAAAAGAATAATATGAATATTTACTTAAAAGAACTAAATTGGGAAACCTACCGTGTTTCCCCGATAGTAAGGCAGTGTCTTACTATCTTTTTACCCCCAAAAGCCCCACTGTGTCTTACTTTGGGGGTATGTCTTACATTGTCCCGGGCACCGGGGCCGGCTCGTCTTCGGGCGCGGGGAGCTGCCGGAAAGGAGGCGGGCGAAGGAGGGCGCAGCTCCGGCCGCTCGCCTCGGAGCCGCTCGGCCTCGCTGGCCGCTTGCAGCTGAGCCTCGGCAGGGGAAGCGGCCAGTGAGGCCGATCGGCTCCGAGGCGAGCGGCCGGAGCTGCGCCCTCCTTCACCAGCCTCCTTTCCGGCAGCTCCCTGCGCGCCCCTCGCCTTCGCTCGCCGCGGCGCCACCCGCCTCTTCCCCTGCCGAGGCTCAGCTGCAAGCGGCCAGCGAGGCCGATCGGCTCCAAGGTGAGCGGAAAGGAGGCGGGCGAAGGAGGGCGCAGCTCCGGCCGCTCGCCTCGGAGCCGATCGGCCTCGCTGGCCGCTTGCAGCTGAGCCTCGGCAGGGGAAGAGGTGGTGGCGCTGTGGCGAGCGAAGGCGAGGGGCGCGCGGGGAGCTTGGAAGCAATGTCATTGCCCCCCCCGCAATACCCCCGTGTTTCCCCGAAAGTAAGACATATGTCTTACTTTCGGGGTATGGCTTATATAAGCCGACCCCCCTGAAACCCCCCATATGTCTTACAATCGGGGGGGTCTTACTATCGGGGAAACACGGTATTTACATCCGTAGCACAGGAAAATAAAAGAGGGGTGATCTTCTATATTAATGAAAATACAGTGAACCCTCGAGTTTCGCGTCCTCGAGCATTGCGAAAGAGCTATTTCGCGAGTTTTCAACCCGGAAGTAAACTCCACCATCTGCGCATGCGTGCCTTTTTTCTATGGCCACGCATGCGTAGATGGTGGAGTTCCCCAGCTGGGAAGCTGGGCGGCTTCCCTGGGTCTTCCCCCTCTTGCCCCGGTAAGACCCCAGCGGCAGCGCGAGCAACGGCGTGGGCGGGCGGGCGGCACGCGCGGGGACACCCCAGCTCCGCTCCCCAGCTGGGAAGCGGCCCCAGCAACAGCGTGGGCGGGCGGGCGGTGCGCGCGCGCTTGGGGAAACCCCAGCTCCGCTCCCCAGCTGGGAAGCGGCCCCAGCAACGCGCGCGCGCTTGGGGAAACCCCAGCTCCGCTCCCCAGCTGGGAAGCGGCCCCAGCAACAGCGTGGGCGGGCGGGCGGTGCGCGCGCGCTTGGGGACACCCCAGCTCCGCTCCCCAGCTGGGAAGCGGCCCCAGCAACACGCGCGCGCTTGGGGAAACCCCAGCTCCGCTCCCCAGCTGGGAAGCGGCCCCAGCAACAGCGTGGGCGGGCGGGCGGTGCGCGCGCGCTTGGGGACACCCCAGCTCCGCTCCCCAGCTGGGAAGCGGCCCCAGCAACAGCGTGGGTGGGCGGGCGGTGAGCGCGCGCTTGGGGAAACCCCAGCTCCGCTCCCCAGCTGGGAAGCAGCCCCAGCAACAGCGTGGGCGGGCGGGCGGTGCGCGCGCGCTTGGGGACACCCCAGCTCCGCTCCCCAACTGGGAAGCGGCCCCAGCAACAGCGTGGGCGGGCGGGCGGTGCGCACGCGCTTGGGGACACCCCAGCTCCGCTCCCCAGCTGGGAAGCGGCCCCAGCAACACGCGCGCGCTTGGGGAAACCCCAGCTCCGCTCCCCAGCTGGGAAGCGGCCCCAGCAACAGCGTGGGCGGGCGGGCGGTGTGCGCGCGCTTGGGGACACCCCAGCTCCGCTCCCCAGCTGGGAAGCGGCCCCAGCAACGCGCGCGCGCTTGGGGAAACCCCAGCTCCGCTCCCCAGCTGGGAAGCGGCCCCAGCAACAGCGTGGGCGGGCGGGCGGCACGCGCGCGGGGAAACTCCAGGCGCGAGCAACGGGGTGGGCGGGCGAAGGGCGGGCGGCGGTGGAAGTAAAAACACCATCTGCGCATGCGCAGATGGTGTTTTTACTTCCGCACCGCTACTTCGCGAAAAATCGATCATCGCTTGGGGTCCTGGAACGGAACCCTCGCGATGATCGAGGGACCACTGTATTAAAGCTAACTTAAGATATAAAGATACAGAATTGAGAATTTTATTGGTGGAGATCCAAAAGAATCATATACCTATAAGCCTGATTAACATATATGCCCCAAATGATGGGCAAGAATTTTTTTATAAGAAACTACAAAAAAAGATTAGGGAATTTGCAAGGGATAATATTTGTATAATGGCTGACTTCAATGGAATAATAAATAAAGAACTTGATTACAAAAATGGTGAAAGAAAAAACAGAAAAGAAGGACCCTCCCAAATTTCTTTCTAGATCTGATTAATGAATTTAAACGCAGAGATATCTGAAGAGAAAGAAATCCACAATTAAGAAAATTTAATCATGGTCAAGATTGGATATGATTTGGACAACAATTGAATAGAATCTATTGAAATAGAAACAAATTTTGATTCAGATCATAACACGGTAAGATTAATCTGGAAAAGAAAGGAGAAAAAAAATAGATGGACATTTAAAACACAATTGTGAAATAAAAGAATTTAAACAGAAAATGAATGAAGAACTAAAATTCTTCTTCCAAGAAAATACTAAAGAACACACTAATTTGCAAAATTTATGGGACATGGCCAAAGCGGTAATAAGTGGAGTCTCAATTTCATATATGGCCAAAGATCACAAAAAGAAAAGGGAACAAAAAAAGGGACTAGAAAGAAATTACAAAAAACTTGAAGAGGGGTTATGAAAATAACCTCAAAAAGAAGATATAAAACAACAGATGATTTTAATAAAACATAATTTAAATTTATAGGATAAGGATAGTCTCACTCAACTAATTAAATGTAGTAAACAACACTATTTTGAAAATGCAAACATACCGAGTAAATGGTTGGCTACTGATCTTAAAAAACATAGAGAAAAGAAAATGATTAATTGTCTTAAAACTGAGGAAGGGGAAATTTGCAATGATTTAGATGAAAAATAAAAACAGATTGTCAGGAATTTCTATATTATTTCTATATGGAAATAATAATGATTTGGGTAAGGAAGAACAGGAGCAAATTATTCAAACTATTTTTGAAATGGCCAATCTTCTTCTTCTACCAGAAGAAATGAAAGATTTGTTAAATAAACAGATTTCATTAACAGAATTAAGAGAAGCCATTAAGATGCAAAAAAATAATAAAGCTCCTGGACCACGTGGTCTTCCAATAGAATTTTATAAAGAAATGCTGGAAGATCTAGAGGAGATATTATTAGAGGTTTATAATGCAGTGCTAAAAGAAGGGAAATTGCCAATATCATGGAACGATGCCAATTTAGCTCTAATATCTAAAAAAGACACAGATCGGACTTAAATATCGAAATATAGATTCATTTCGCTTCTGAATGTCGATTATAAAAATTTTAATTCAATAATGGCAAATGGAATTAAGGGATATTTAAATAAATTTATCCATGTTAATCAAAATGGATTCCTACCTAAAAGACAGCTATGAAATAACTTAAGAATCATAACTGATATTTTAGAATATTATGAATGTCATAATGAGAAACAAGCCGCTCTAATTTTTATCGACACCCAAAAGGCATTTGACAATGTTGTTTAGGATTTTATGTTAAAACAACTAGAGTTTATGGATTTTGGACAAAAGTTTTTAAGAGTAATTAGAGCTGTCTACACAGAACAGTTTAGTCATATTATAATTAACGGGGATTAACACCTAAAATCAAAATAAAAAAGGGAACAAGACAAGGTTGTCCACTTTCACCCCTTCTATTCATTCTAACCTTGGAAGTACTTACCAGAACAGTTAGAATCAACAAAAAAGATTTGAAAAGTAAGAAGGAAACATACAAACTACAGGCCTTTGCCGACGACCTTGTCTTCATTCTTGAAGATCCCTTGGAATCAGGCACAAAATTATTAGATACTATACAGAAATTTGGTAACGTGGCAGGACTAAAAATTAATAAACAAAAAACTAAAATGATAGTCAAAAATATGAAATAAATATGAAAGAGAGAAATATGAAAGGAGAAACAAAAAGGATTAACTGCAAAATTAAATATTCAGATAACAAAGAGGATAAAATATTTAGGGATCAATTTAACAGCCAAATCCATAAACTTAAAAGAAGACAATTATGACAAATTAAGTGATAAAATTAAAAAAGACTTAGATAAATGAGAGAAGCTTCAGCTCTCCTGTATGGGAAAGATTGCAACAATTAAAATGAATATACAGTGATACCTCGTCTTACGAACCCCTCTTCATACGAACTTTTCGTGATACGAACCTGGTGTTTAAGATATTTTCACCTTGTGAACTGGAACGGCCGCCGCTGGGATGCCCCGAAGCACCGGGATTTCCCTGGAAATCCCCGTCTCCGAACTTCTGTTGCCAGCCAAAGCATCCCGTTCTTGCATTGCTGGGATTTCCCTGAGGCTCCCCTCCCTGGATTCCCTTCATTTTTGCCAATGTTGCTTTGAATCCCAGCGACAAACTCTCCCCTTCCAAACTGCATGGGGAAAATGAGCACAGTGGGGTGGACAAAAATGGGAGGGAAAGACTCATGGAGCTCAAAAGAGGAGAAAGTTGTGGGGGAGATGAGTGGGGTGGACAAAAATGGGAGGGAAAGACTCGTGGAGCTCAAGCGAGGAGAAAATTGTGGGGGAGATGAGCACAGCTGGGTGGACAAAAATGGGAGGGGAAGACTCAAGGAGCTCAAGAGAGGCTCTTTTCACCTTGCTTTTTTGGGACTGCCACCTCTTGCCACCTCTCAATGTCCCTCCCCCCACTCTGTTCGCCTCAGCTTCGTCTGTCCGCTACTTTTTTTAAAGCCTTAATGTTTTGGATTTTCCTAATGGGCTTGCACACATTATTGACTTTTCCATTGATTCCTATGGGAAACATTGTTTCATCTTACGAACATTTCACCTTATGAACCTCGTCCCGGAACCAATTAAGTTCGTAAGACAAGGTATTGCTGTACTCCCCCAAATCCTATAAACTATACTTATAAAATTAAAACAAGACTATTTCACAAATTTAAACAGATTAGTTAGTAAAGTCCGGCATGTTCTGGTAGGGCTGGGAATGGTATCCCGACACTGCTGAGAACGTAGTGGTCTCTGCCCTTAACAGCTTCTTCTGGCTTGGGGAGATAATAATAATAATAATAATAATAATAATAATAATAATAATAATAATAATTTATTAGATTTGTATGCCGCCCCTCTCCGAAGACTCAGGGCGGCTCACAACAACGATAAAAAGATGGCAGGGATTTCATTTCTAGTGCCTGGGGAGGAGGAGAGCATGCTCTGATCCACCTCTCATGACAGCAACATGGAGGAACAGTTGGGAGGGGGGAGCATCCCTGAGGTGGAGAAGGAAATCAGACCAGCCTCAAAAGCCAAACATTTAGCTGCACTGAAAGGCTTTATGGGGGGGAGCAGCCCATCAGCAGAGGCACTCTCCATGAAGGACAGGAGAAGCTGTCAGGAGCAATGGCTCTACATGGCTCAAGTGCCAATCTCTGCCATTTGTGTATGAGAAAGAAGGTGTGTGTGAGAGAGGGTGTGTGGGAAGGAGTGAGAAAGAAGAAAAAACAGTAAACAGAGCTTGAAGGGACCTTGAATGTCATTTAGTCCAACCCACCACTCAAGCAAGATGTCAGAGTTATTTTGAATTTGCATTGGAAATGTAACACCATGACTCAGCATTCACTTTACTTCTATTGTACTTGTAATATTACTTTATTTTCACATCCTGACATAGACACAATCGAAGATAATAAGCAAAAAATTCAAAAAATTGAGGAACACAATGAAAGAATAGAGACAAGGCATCAATTTACTGTAAGTAGAACTGAATATGTAAATAAATCCCTCGAAGAGGCAATTATAAATCTGGAAGTTGAAAAGGCAGCTTTCTTCTTAAGATTTCAAAATGTTGAGGAGTCAAGAGATGAAAATCTACCCCATATTATTTTTGATTTATTAGCAATCATAACAGAGAGAACAGTGCAGAAAGTATCAAAAGTCATAGATGAGATGTGCAGAGTTTGTATGGACTTTGCCCAAAGAAATAGACTCCCAAGGGAAATTCATGTTCACTTTACAAAAAGATCTGTAAGAGATGAAATATACAATCTTTCCAAAGATAATACACTTACCTTCCGAGGAAGAGAAATAATAGTGTTGCGACAAATTCTTCGAAGAGTGAGGGAAAAAAGAAGGAAATATCATCACTTATCAACAAAACTTAACAGACACAGGATACATTTTAGATGGCTAGTTCCAGAAGGAATGGTTCTAAATTTATTGGATAAAAAATACAAAATTACCACCGAGGATGAAGCAAAGGAATTCTTTGATCATCATATTAAAAATATAGAAGACCAAGAAAGAAAGGAAGACAGGGAGAGAGATAAAGATCATCTCAAGTTACTAAACTCTGAGGAAAATATATTGGACAAAGAAGACTCCCTTCAAAAAAGGAAAAAAACTCTATTACAAATTGATTAATCAAAATTTGATATAATTTGTCTTCAAGACACTCACATTAAAAAACAACAAGCTGATGTACTATCCTTCCCTAGATTGTCTTTGTGTCTCTGTCTTCAGTTAAGAAAAAATGTGTAGCTGTACATGTAAAACAGAAATTTAATCCAAAATTAATTTATAATGACGGAATTTATTCCTAATTGGAAAAGAAAAGAAATAAATTGGAAGAAGCAAAGCATCACGAGAGGGGTAGAGAAATTGAGGCTGTGGAGCTTTTTATGCAGCAGCTGGAAATATAAGTCCGATCGAACAATTGTAAGAGCTCATATTAAGACTTACAAAGTGTCGCTCAAGGCGGCAAGATGCGCGTACCATGCTGCCTTGATTGCATCAGTGGAATCTCACCCGGCAGCTCTATTTAGGGTAACTCACTCCCTTCTTATCCAGGGGGGAGTTGAGGAGCCCTTGCAGAGCAGTGCCGTGGATTTTAACACATTTTTCACTGATAAAATCGCTTGGGTCCAGACGGACCTTGACTTTGATTGGATAGCAGAGTTGGCTGACAATGAGTCAGTCAGGGTGACTGGAGCTTGTCGTTGTACACCTCTTTGGGAGGGGATTGACCTGGTGACACCTGATGAAGTGGACAAGGCCATTGGAGTTCCGCCATCTGTTTACTGGCAGAGAGGTGACACGGAGCTGGGTCCAGGAGATTGTCAATGCTTCTTTGGGGAGGGGGTCCTTTCCGGCTCCCTACAAAGAGGCACTTGTGTGACCCTCCTCAAGAAGCCTTCCCTGGACCCAGCAATTCTCAACAACTATCATCCAGTCTCCAACCTTCCCTTTATGGGGAAGGTTGTCGAGAAGGTGGTGTTGCTCCAGCTCCAATGGTCCTTGGAAGAAGCCGATTATCTAGGCCCTCAACAGGATTCAGGTCTGGCTACAGTATGAAAACTGATTTGGTCGTGCTGATGGATAATCTCTGGCAGGCCCGGGACAGGGGCTTGTCTGCTGTTCTGATGATTCTTGACCTTTCAGTGGCTTTTGGTGCCATCGATCATGTTATCCTTCTACGCCGACTGGAGGGGTTGGGAATGGGTGGCACCATTCTTCAGTAGTTCCCCTCATACCTCTCTGGTCGGTCGCAGTCGGTGTTAGTGGGGGGTCAGAGGTCGACTCCCACTTTCCTACCTTGTAGGGTTCCTCAGGGGCTGGTCCTCTCCACGCTGCTGTTTAATATCTACATGAAACCACTGGGTGAGATCATCCAAGAGCACGGGTTGAGTTACCACCAGTATGCTGATGATACTCAGCTGTACATTTCCACCCCGTGTCCATTCAGTGAAGTAGTGGAAGTAATGTGCTGGGGTCTGGAAGTAGTCAGGGTCTGGATGGGTGCTAACATGCTCAAGCTCAATCCAGACAAGATGGAGTGGCTGTAAGTACTACCTCCTAAGGACATGTCCATCTGTCCATCCACTCCCGGGGGGGATTATTGACCCCCTCAGAGAGGGTCTGCAACTTGGGCACCCTCCTTGATCCATAGCTAACAATAGAAAACCATGTTTCAGCTGTGGCGAGAAGGGCGTTTGCCCAGGTTCGCCTGGTATAACAGTTCTGGCCCTAATTGGGCAGGGAGCCACTGCTCAGGCACTCATGCCCTCATCACCTCGAGGTTCAACTACTGCAACACTCTCTACATGGGGCTACCTTTGAAAAGTGTTCAGAAACTTCAGATTGTGCAGAATGCGGCCACGAGAGCTATCGTGAGGCTTCCTAGATTTGCCCATGTTTTATCAACACTCCGCGGCCTGCACTGGTTGCTGATTAGTTTCTGCTCACAATTCAAAGTGTTGGTAATGACCTATAAAGCCCTTCATGGCATTGGACCAGAATACCTTTGGAACCACCTTCTGCCGCGTGAATCCCAGTGACCGATTAGGTCCCACAGAGTTAGCCTTCTCTGGATCCCATCGATAAAACAATTCCAGTCTGGCAGGCCCCAGGGGAAGAACCTTCTTTGTGGCGGCCCCGGCCCTCTGGAACCAACTCCCACTGGAGATTATCATTATTATTATTATTATTATTATTATTATTATTATTATTATTATTTAGATTTGTATGCCACCACCCCTCTCTGAGGACTCGGAGCGGCTTACAAGAAAACAGTACAAATCCAGTATTAAAAAAACAGTTTAAAATCCTTAACATAAAAACAATCATTCATCTCATACAGACCATACATAAAGTGGAGATGGCCCAGGGGTATCAATTTCCTCATGCCTGATGGCAGAGGTGGGTTTTGAGGAGTTTGCAAAAGGCAAGGAGGGTGGGGGCAGTCCTAATCTCTGGTGGGAGTTGATTTTAGAGGGTCGGGGCCACCACAGAGAAGGCTCTTCCCCTGGGTCCCGCCAGATGATATTGTTTCGTCGACGGGACCCGGAGAAGATTAGAACTGCCCCCACCCTCCTTGCCTTTTGTAAGCTATTAAAGACCCACCTATGACATTAGGAATGCAGAAGCTGAGTCCCTGGGTTATATTATTTATGTATGGTATGAGTGTGTTGTATGATTTTTAAATAATGGGTTTTAGATTTCTTTTAATGTATTAGATTTGTTACATTGTTGTTATTGTTGTGAGTCGCCCCGAGTCTTTGGAGAGGGGTGGCATACAAATCTAATAAATTATTATTGTTGTTATTATTATTATTATTATTAGTAGTAGTAGTAGTAGTATTATTAGTATTATTAGTATTAATATTAGTATTTTTATTATTTTTATTATTTTTGTTATTTTTATTATTTTTATTATTTTTATTATTTTTATTATTTTTATTATTTTTATTATTATTATTATTATTATTATTATTATTATTATTCAAAATCATGGATTCATGATTTGTGATTTTTATTGGAGGTGTGTATGGTGGGAAGTATGGGAAGTAAAGCTATCAACTGGACTATTTTAAAATTGTGAACTATATGACTGACTAAACATGGAAGGAATTAATCAGGTTGAGATAGTGGAAATATTCATTGACTTATTTTTTTATTATTTATTTTTAATTTTCATACTTTTCACCCTTATCCCTCCCCCTCCCTTCCCTCAGTTCTCTCTTATTCATAGGCCCAGTCAGGTCAGAGTTCTAGACAATTCCTTCTTTATGTCTTCATGCAAAATAAAGTTTCCATTTTTTTGTTAACCTTTCAGCATTTTCATCCCATGAACAGTTCAATGAGATAATATGAGTTATTTCCGTTTGTACTTGTTCAAATATATAATCGTTCTATCGTTTTAGTATCCATTTACTTTTATCCTTCCATCCATATACTATAGTTGCACAAGCAGCTTTTATCATAGTCCTTAATATTTCCCACTACACGACCACAGTGCCAGCATTTGGCACTTAGTCTTTAAATGATATATGCCAGCTGGGCAGGAGTTCTATACCATTTTAGATATATTTCCATTTCCATTTCATGAAACTTCTCTATTTTAATTTATTGTATCCCTCTCATTATTCCTTTTTAATTTGATTCAGCATATATTCCTTATAATCTGTCATTAATTTATATAACGCCTTTACTCCCCTTAATCCTTTCTCTCTATATTTCAAAATTATATCTATTTTATTTTCTCTCAGACCCGTTTTTATCTTATCTATTTGCTCACTCCATCTTAACCACCTATTTGTATTATCTCATTGATTTTCATTAATTCACCCCCTTCTTTATATCAATCTTTTATTTCACTATACCCATTTATTTCTAACTCTTTTGCACCCCTCCCTATGACACTTCTTATAGGTGTCCATTTTGATATTCCTTGCTTCCAATCTTTCTGCCATCTACTCCATACTTTAAATGCTGCTTTCTTGGGTTCTAAAGTTTTCTTACTTACTTCATTTAAATTTGAATCATGTATACCTTCTTTCCCTATATCCTTGTTCACCTCATTTTCTAATTTCACCAATTTCTCCTCTCTAATTCAATTTTAGCAATAGTTTTATTTGAAAGGCTTCATAATAATAGCATTACTGTAGGTGCGACTACTATAATGCTGTCTACATAGGCTACCTCTGAAGAATGTTCGCATACTTCAGATCGTGCAGAATGCGAGAGCAATCATAGGCTTCCCTAGGTATGCCCATGTTACACCAACACTCCGCAGTTTGCATTGGTTGCCGATCAGTTTCTGGTCACAATTCAAAGTGTTGGTTATGACCTATAAAGCCCTTCATGGCATCGAACCAGAATATCTCTGGGACCGCCTTCTGCCACGCAAATCCCATGACCGGTTAGGTCCCACAGAGTTGGCCTTCTCCGGGTCCTGTCAACTAAACAATGTCGTTTGGCGGGACCCAGGGGAAGAGCCTTCCCTGTGGCGGCCCTGACCCTCTGGAACCAGTTCCCCCCAGAAATTAGAACTGCCCCCCCTCCTTGCCTTTCGTAAACTCATTAAAACCCACCTCTGCCATCAGGCATGAGGGAATTGAGACATCTCCCCCGGGTCTATGCAGTTTATGCATGGTATGTTTGTGTGTATGTTTGCTTTTTAATAAGGGGTTTCTAGAGATTTTTAAATTATTAGATTTGTTGTACAGTGACCCCTCGATTTTCGCGATCTCATTCTTCGCGAAATGCTATATCGCGATTTTTCCCACCCGATGACGTCACTCTCTTCCTTCCTTTCTCATCTTTCTTTCTCTCTCTCTTTCTCTATCTTGCTTCTTCCTCTCTCACACTCTCTTCCTCCCTCTCTCATCTCTTTATTTCCTTCTCTCTCTTTCTCTATCTCTCCCCCTCTTGCTGGCGAGCGGCGGGTGGCGGGCGGCGGGCGGGCGAGCGGGGGCATCAGCGAGGAAGACCCAGGGAAGGTTCCTTCGGCCGCCCAGCAGCTGATCTGCTCGGCAGCGCAGCAGCAGCGAGCAGACGAAGATCGGGGTTTCCCCTTTGCGTGGGCGGCGGGGAAACCCCGATCTTCGTCTGCTCGCTGCTGCTGCGCTGCTGAGCAGATCAGCTGCTGGGCGGCTGAAGGAACCTTCCCTGGGTCTTCCCCGCCGCCCACGCAAACTCCACCATCTGCGCATGCGCGGCCATGAAAAAAGGGTGCGCATGCGCAGATGGTGTTTTTACTTCCGCAACCCTACATCGCGAAAAATCGATTATCGCGAGGGGTCTTGGAACAGAACCCTCGCGATAATTGAGGGATCACTGTACATTGTTTTATTGTTGTTGTGAGCCGCCCCGAGTCTGCAGAGAGGGGCGGCATACAAATCTAATAAATTAATAATAATAATAATAATAATAATTTTATTTATTTATTTATTTTTTAATTTTTTTATTCATTCATTCATTCATTCATTCATTCATTTATGTATTTATTTATTGGATTTGTATGCCGCCCCTCTCCGCAGACTCGGGGCGGCTAACAACAGCAATAAAACAGTATATGACCGAATTGCGCCGTTGCAAACTCTCCATGGCACTAGACCCCATAGAGCTCCATGGCTCAACGAGAAGGTCTGGTAGTTGAAACGCCAGAAGAGATGTCTAGAGAAGCGATGGAGGAAGACTAAGAGTAGTCGAGCCTCGAGGTGATGGGGGCATGAGTGACTGTGACAAGTGACTCCCGGTCCAAATAGGGTCGCAACTGGTGCACGAGGCGAATCTGGGCGAACGCCCCCCTCGCCACAGCTGAAACATGTTTCTCTAATGTTAGCTGTGGATCGAGGAGGACGGCAAGTTGCGGACCCTCTCTGAGGGGGTCAATGATTTTGAGTTTGTTGACACCCATCCAGGCCCCAACAGCCTCCAGGCACCGGCATATCATTTCCAATAATAATAATAATAATAATAATAATAATAATAATAATAATAATAATAATAATAATAATAATATTAATAATAGGCTCTTATTTATATATACTGTTTTCAATCTTAGTCTTACTCTTTTCCTTCCAAAGATCCATTCTCTCAATTCTCTATCCCATCCCTTTGATTGTTCTGTGTGGATCTTCACTGGCAACGCTTGTATTAAGTACATTAATTTTGGTGGGATCAACATCTTAGCTGCTTGTGTTTGTTTTGTTATTAATAGGTATTATTGATAGGTATTTCCCTTTCCATTCCTTAATTTTTTCACTGTATTTATATTAGTTCTTTGAAAATCCCTTTTCACTAAATTCCCCCCCCCCCCCATAATTCTAGATCCTCTATTTGGTTCAGCTCCTGTTTTAGTTTCTCCAACTTTTGTTTTATTTCTATTCTATAGTTTTCCTGTAGTTCTCTCTGGCATTCCTCTATTTCTTTTCTTTTCCTATTATAGATAATTTCTAGAGAAATAGCGTGGGCTCGAAGGACTGGCTTAGCCGCTTCCCAAATAATCACATCATCCTTAAAATAATTATTCATTACCTTTAGTGATTCCTCCCTTTCTTTTTAATTCCCTAAATAAATAATTCTTATATGTCCATTTATATTACCTATCCATCCTACCTAATCCCATCTCTACGACAACCATGGCATGATCTGAAATCCATATCCCTCCAGTTTTAACTTTCTTTATATTCCAGTTATTTATTTATTTTAATAATACATAATCTATATAAGTATATTTTGCATGCCAATGAGAGCAGTATGTCAGTTGCTGTGTTTCCTTTACCCTATCATAAACATTGATTAATCCATATCTTTGTAATTCCTTTGACTGCCCTCTCAAATCCCAGTTCATATCTCCAACAATGATTAATTTCCCCTGGTATTGTTCCTCCATTTTCCCAAACGTTGCCCTTAGGAATGTTTTTTGATTTTTATTGGGGAGATAGAGATTTGCTAAGGATATTATTCTCCCTTGAACTTTTATTATTATTAGTATATATCTACCTTCCATATCTGTTATTGTATTTATTAAGATCATTAAGATCATTGTATTTATTAAGATCATCATGCAGTTGGATGGCCACCCCGCTGCTGCTTGTTCTTGCTCTGGACTCAAATATCGAAGACCATTTGTTGACTCTTATCAACAACCTCTTGTCCCTTTGCGGTTTATGCATTTCTTGACGGCATAATATACTCAATTTTTCTTTATTCATAACATTTTGCAATCTATACCTTTTTCTGTTGGTAGATAGGCCGTTCACATTAATACTAGCAATTCTTAAAGCCATCATATTACTTTATATCTTGTCCCTCCCTCTTCCCTGCCTGGGCTTTTAGTTAATATATTATACATTCCCTCCCCCTTCTGCCCCTTCTCCTCAACAGCTGTATTAGGAGACCTTCGTCTGCCTGCATATGGAGATCCCTTGAAATCCTGCATTTCCCTCCCCCACTTGTAGAACTTTTCCTTTTTATGTATCACATATTCCACCCTCCTTCCCCTTACTCCATCACTTTGCTAAGACATTTTAAACAGAAGGTGTCACTGGCTGCTCATCTTCCTCCTCCTCGTCTTCCTCCTTTTCTTCTTCCGATTCCTCACTAGAACTTGATTCCTCCTCCGCTAACTTTGGAGAGTGTCTGTGCTTTGCTTTGCTTTCCTCCTTACATTGTGTCTGTGACATTTCCAATGTTTTTCCTGTTGTTACACATCTGAGTTTTTCCAACATATCCTCCGATTCTTTTACATTAATAGTTGTATATCTTCTCCCATCTTTGAACGCAATTAAGCATAGTGAAATTCCCCAGCTGACTCGCTGCCTGTTGCAAAATAACACATCAGCATACTTTTGCAACTCTCTTTTTTTCTGCAATGTACCTTGAGAGAGGTCAAGCCAGGGCTTTATTCTAACTCCTACCCACTCAGGTGTCTTTTCCTTCAAGGCTTTAAATATCATATCCTTTACTTTCTCTGCTGAAAAAGCAATAACAACGTCATGTGGTGGCTGTTTTCCAGTGGGTCTTGCACATATCATATGATGCACTCTTTCAACATCAGCCTTTTCTATTTCCAACCCCTGTTTTCCAAGTCATTCCAGCAAAACTGTAGTGTCTAAATTCAATTTCTCTGGGACTCCAGACACTCTTAAGTTCCGGCGTCTGAAATGGTCAGCCAATTGATTCATTTCCTCCTGCATTCTTACAGTTTTTCAGTGTTTTTGTCTGCTGTGGCAGCAGCCTGTTGGTCGTCTTTTTAACTGTCTTTAATTCTGTTTGGATAGCCTCCATCTAGCCTTTTATTAATATTTCGTTCAAGCCTGCTAAATGATTCTTCAAAGGCTGCCATAATCTCTTGCTTTTTCAGAGCCATTTAAAAATGTTTTCTCCTCTCCTCCTTCCCCTCCAAATTTTTGCCCCTTTTTCAGTTCTTACTGGCCAAACTCCACTTGCCACCACCTATGCAGATCTGTAAAACCTCCAGTTTCACTTTCCAATACTTTTAGGGGTCTTCTGTCACTTGAAGTCTTTTTAGAGCTTTTTATCTTCTTCTAGGGAGGGAGGGTTCAGAAAGGCATCTACTCCTGTTGATACATGTGCAGAATCTGTATTCATTGACTTATTAAACAAGTCGAAAAGAAGATGGTGTATAGAAACAAAAGTACTGACTAGAAGTGAAATCCAAGCAGAACTAAATGAAATTCGGGAAAAATTAAAAGCAACACAGGAGAGGAGTTGGCAGAAGGGACTACTATGTATGAGAAAGAAGAAGAAAAGATTGCTGGAAATGAAATTAAGTCTATGGATCACAGTAATGAATTTCTTAGAGATGATTACAAACATTATGGTGATTATGATTTTGGAAGTCATGAACATGCTGACAGGAATGATGAATTTATTGATTTTACTGAAAACAGTACTGACAATTTTGATAATAAGGAGCAAAGAAGCCTAATGAGAAGGGAAATAGGAATACAGAGAAAGATCATCCAGAGAGATAAAAAAGAAAAAGGAAAAGAAAGGGGAAAAGAAAGAAATTAACAAGATAAGGTTGTGGGAATGCAGATAATTTAAGTATAAAAATGCTAAGGTTGAAAAATTGACCAAAAATGGATGGAGGGCACTAATATAGTATGCAGTGCTTTATTAGTTTTATGCTTTGAATTTAAACACAATAAATCTTAAATTAACAGATTATAATGTACTTGGTGTTTTCCCTTTTAAAAATATATTACTTGAGTAGTTGGATATATAAATGTAAGCATTTTTTCAGAAAGGCAAAATATGGCATTCTTTGTTGTTAAACTATAAAATTATATATTTGAAGGATAGATATAAATTGTATTGGGATTAAGTGATTTAAAACAATATAATGAACATAATAGTATAATGATGAATAATGCAGTAATGAATTCTGAAAGTGATTACCATATTTTTCGGTGTATAAGACACACCCTTTTCCTCCCTAAAAGAGGATGATAATTTGGGTGTGTCTTATATTCTCAATGTAGCTTTTTTTTCAGCCCTAACTAATTGCTAACATTCTTCCTAGTTCTTACCTTGTAGGCTCTTTCATCTCTCTGCAAAGAATATTCTTTCTCTCTGCAAAGAAGTCTTTGCAGGTTTCCCCACCCCCATTAGTCTAACTGGGCTCCAAATGTTTCTTTCTAGCCCTAAACCAGGTGCTAATGATGTTCCCAGCTCTTAACCGCTTGCAAGCTCTTTCATTGTTACTCTCTGCAATGAAGAATGTTTTCCAGGTCCTAAGTCTTTGCAGGGTTTTTTCCATTGGTCTACTTGCTCAGACTGTTTCTGAGCTCTTACTGGCTTGAAAGCTTGTCCCCAGCTCTTACTGGCTTGAAAGCTCTTTCGTTGTTACTCTCTCAGAATAATTTTTTTTAGCCCTTAACCAAGGGATTAAATAATGTGCTGAAGCTTACCAGACTAAGGACGCTAGCCAGATGAATACCAGGCAAGCAGATTCTTTTCCCTATTTTCCTCCCCAAAAACTAAGGTGCATTTTATATTCTGGTGCATTTTATACCCCAAAAAATATGGTATGCGATTGAGATGATTATGATGATATAAAATTAAGATAGAGGCTTTTTCTCATTTTTAAAGATAGAAATAGATAAATAATTGGAGGATGTAATAAACAGAGAGTTTGAAAAGGATTTTTTTAAAGGATGTTTAAATGAAATATATGTGTATGTATGTATGTGTGTGTGTGTGTGTGTGTGTGTGTGTGTGTGTGTATATATATATATATATGTCAAATGTTTTTTTAGCTGGAATTTTAAAATTAAGGGAGACTAGGATGGTCCCATTTCGGCCTATATACCAGGGTGATCCGACATAAAAACACACACACACACACACACACACACACACACATATATATATTGTTTTTTTGTTTTTTTAATGTCAGATCACCCTGGTATATTGAAGGAACGTCACAGCTCCTTTTTGCCTCTAGGCCCAACCCAGGACCATTTCAAGGCAGTTAATTTATTCATAGCCGACAACTATGTGTGTGTGTGTGTGTGTGTGTGTGTGTGTTTTCGTAGATTTTCATGGGTACAGGTATGATGGTCTTGGTATATTCGGGTTTCTTCCCGTGTAGGATTTGGAAATTTCTGGCGACATTTCAACGAGGTCTCACTCGGCATCTTCAGGCTGGTGTTTCTGTCCTTGTTCTAAGGCGAACACAGCGAGACCTGAGCTGCCTTCCTTCTATAAATACTGGTGACTGGGTGTGGTTTGATGGCTCAGCAATTGCCTGCTGTGTAGAAACTTCCTGGTGAGTCAGTGGGGTAACATCTGTGGTCGTTGATGTAGCTGAAGTATGCTGATTAGTTAATGGTTGTTGATTATCACGCCTAATCAACAACCATTAACTAATCAGCATACTTCAGCTACATCAACGACCACAGATGTTACCCCACTGACTCACCAGGAAGTTTCTACACAGCAGGCAATTGCTGAGCCATCAAACCACACCCAGCCACCAGTATTTATAGAAGGAAGGCAGCTCAGGTCTTGCAGTGTTCGCCTTAGAACAAGGACAGAAACACCAGCCTGAAGATGATGAGTGGGACCTCATCGAAATGTCGCCAGAAATTTCCAAATCCTACAAGGGAAGAAACACGAATATACCAAGACCGTCATACCTGTACCCGTGAAAATCTACAAACACACACACACACATATATATATAGTTTGTGTTACTAAATTGATTTGAGATAAATACTTAAAATTGATGGGGAGTAATTACCAATTTTGAAATGATTTTTATTGCATGATGGCACATTTAATTATATAAAATTACCGTAGGGGCATGCAGGTATAAGATAAGAAGCAAACATTGAGGAAAAAGAGATTAAGAAAGGGGAGAGAGCAACAGGCCTTATAATGAAAAGGAATCAAGAAACCATAAGTTATGGGAGAATAAAGAGGGTAAATATAAAAGTGGGAGTTAAAAATGGAGGTTAATCAGATAGAAATCTGGATGACAAAATTAGGGAGTTTTTTAGGAGAGGAAGAAAAAATTGGCATTATATACCTAAAATAAAAAGACAGGTCTAATAAATTATTAATTATTATTATTAAATCCCCCATTATGACTACCCTATTTCTTTTTGAAGCCTCTTACATTTTCAGACTGAGTCCTACGGTAAGTAGCTAATGGACAAAGTCAACCCATCCTTGGAGACTAGCTCAACGATGTGAGAATGGGCCTATCAGGTGAGTATCAATGCCCATTCTGTCCAATGCACATATTTCAACACTGATCTCTTCTTCAAGAGATCTGGGAAGAAATGCTTCTATGCAGCTATAGTGGTCCTCTTAACAGTCTTCCATAAAAGCTCCAAATGTTAATGGTAGGAAGATAGAGTTCATTTAAAGGATTGAGAGGGGTAGGAAAGAATAATTATCTTAACAAAAATAATTGCAACAATATGCTGGAGTATAAGTTTTCATTCAACATGAAATGATATGATTACCTACTTTGACTATTTCTGCAATTTGACTATTTCTAGAAGTTAAATGCATCAAGAAAGTATAACCAACTTCTCATATAAAACTACTTTATCCATCTAAGCTTCAAATAAAAGAAGCCACTCACTGTATTTTAAGAATGCATGTTTATAACTGTTGCTCTACTACACTGGGCACAACTAAATTAACAGGTTTTTAATCTCTAGTTATAGTAAGAGCTGTTTTGATGGGCTTTTAAACCCACACAAAATTTCAATGATGCCAACATGTTTAACAAGTTGCTGAAGGTCCTCTTTCAGGAAGAGCAATAATAGGTAAATTTAGGGTATGGGGATGAGGGAAGATAAGAGTGACAGCATTAAGAACACAAGTTTGCATATATTAAACAAGCATACCATCTGGAGGCTTTATATAGTATTTTAGGGTTTAATATGATTGAGTTGGCCTTTACATTTTTTAATATATGAATAAATTTAGGCTTGTTGCACTAAATGTCTAACAACACTTTCCTGCCCTTCTTCTCATCAGTATTGATATATGTACAAATGTATGCCAATGTGATAAAGAAAATGACAGAAATTGGAAGTCAGGAACTGTGACTAGTAGATCAGCTAGGAAATTCTATCCAATTCTTGAATATGCTTCTCTGATTTTAGCAAAAAGAATATATCAGTAATAATATGGGGAAGTTAAGACCGTCCCAATTTTGCTGAATCTCTGATCTCAGTTTTTCTCACCATGCTAAATTTCTGAAAACTGAATTTTAATGGCATCTATGGGCTCTCTGCTTCAAACTATAAATTCAGGTTTGAAATAATTACTTAAATCAAGGTTAGATAATTTGGCTCCTCTCAAAGGTGCTGGACATCAATTCTGTCAACCCTTGCTGGTACAGTAACAGCAGATTGTAGGAGGAGCCCAAAGAAGAAGCAATATTCATTCAGTATGGGGCAATATAAATAAATGTATTATTTATTTATTTTATGAAAGCTCAGTTGAGATAATCACAAGTTCTGAAAGCTGCTTTGATGTGTAGATCATCAAATGCAAAAAAGGCCCAGGAGCTCCTTGGTTACAGACAAAGAAAAGAACAATAAACAAAGCAGTGTTGTCGTTCTATGCATTGCAGGAAAAGCTGAAAAGCTGAAGAGGTTTTTCAGCACAACGTGTATGCTTTTTAAACCCAAGAATACGCTGATGCAAAGGATTATCCATCTCCAGTATAAAACATCCAGACACAAACTGAGCAATGTGATAGGTGCAAGGCTGGCTGCTCAAGGTGGGCTAGCATTTGCAGCGGGGCCAGAAGTACTCAGCCACCACCGCCAAAGGCAGGGAGGAGGGTAGTCATGCGAGAACATGCGCGACCACCCTACATGCCCAGAGTGTGGCGCTGGGCACGAAGCGGCTAGGGGACAGAGCGGAATATCCCAGTATAAAAGGGACCAGCTCAACCACTCACCACCTTCTTTGGATTCAATTGTTGGCCCTGTGGCATGCCAATGATTTGGCAAGGGAGGACACACATGGAGCATACCCACCCACCCTGGGATGAGCATGATTTCCAGGGGCAAGGAGAGTTTTGGAGTGCATAGTGGAGTCAGGGATCCACACCTCTGCAGGAATTTTGCGGCTTTTAGCAGCTGCACATCAGCTGGGTCTTCATGCATATCTTTCCCCTCCCTCCCCCACTGTGCAATTCCCCCCTCTCCCATAGGCCTGGACTGCTCCATGAGGATCATGGCAATTTACGGGTGGGCCAGGCAGGAAGAGGGAGGGCATTACACGGGCCAGGGGTAATATGGGGGATCAGGCAGGACGGTGCTAAGTCCCGCACAATGGATGGGTTCTACGCCCCCCCCACATGGCATCAGAGTGATCGCTTAGGCTGGGGAGGACTCAGGCATAGATGGGGTAACCCCGCATATTGCAGGGCCAAGAGCAGGCGGAGCAGTGGGCGGGAGGGGAGTGTTCTCAGACAGACGCCTGGCAGGGGTGGTCCTGCCCAACATGGGAGCAAGGCAGCGGGGCAGGGTTGTGTGTCTGAATGAGGGGGAGGGCAACTGGGAGGCACAGCTGCAACAGAAGCCTTTTGTCTTTGGGGGGAAAGGAATGCCTGGGGAGGGTCTGAGAATCGAAGTCAGATGAAGGACTTTACCCCTTAAATCACTGAAGATTTAATGCCACCATTAAATAAAAGCCAAATGGGCGACTTTGGGTCAATCATCAGCAGAGTTCCAGTGCCACCTTAATTCTTATTGGAGTTGGTTATGAAAATTGAAAAACAATTCTCACATTAATTTGGAATATCAGAAGGATACTGATTGAAGAAAGAAAAAAACACAGTGGAAATTTCTTTACACTTTTCATTTTCTAAGAACCCCTGGAGGGACCGATAGAAAGCTGTGTGCTCCCTCCCATATTTGGGTATACCAGGGTGATTCAACAGAAAAGATCACATGGCTCTTCCCTGGAACAAGCTTAATTAATAAGATCCTGTGGTCTAGAGCTTAAAGCTGCAGCTTTGTAAACCAAACCCCACAGTTTCAAATCCCAGTAAAATAGTTATAGAGAGCAAAAGAGCTCAAAGTAGACTATAGTAATCTCCTATTTTTTCATTATCAGCAAAAATATTTTTGGTTTGTTTGTTTGTTTGTTTGTTTGTTTATGTGTGAAGCACACACCAAAATAAAAACAATCCCAAACTGAAATTCCAGACACCTGCATATATGCAAAGAAGGTTTTATGAAATCAATAATACTGATTTGGTTGTTGTCTTGGGTGACATCTGTGAAAAAAAATCAGGTGCTCAGGCATGAAAATGTGCTGCTCAGACAATGTACTTTTCCATACACACACACACCCAAAAATAGAGGGAACATTGATGTGGGGATTGCTAGCTTCATTCATATACATTGCATATTCTTAGGCAAATTAAATCTTGGAATGCAGCTATGATTTTAAAAAAGATACTATTTATAGTATGCATTTTATGGGGAATCTGCTAACTCTAGACACATACATTGATTTATAGTCAATCCATGTTATGCATAGATAGTGTATAGAGAAATATGGCCCCAAAAAAGGAATATAACAATATTTTATTCTGACCCACTATTGTGTGAACTTATTTATGGGTCAATAAGTATTTTTTCCGCACGCTAGAGCTTGTTAACCCCCTGCCCCCCCCCCAAAAAAAACCCAACAACGCAGAGATCAGGCCAGTCAATAAGGACAAGAAGGGGTAATTTTACTTTAAAATGGAATTTCACGTTTAGATTTTCTTAAATATTTCAGTGAGGGGGCTATTCTTTGTAGGCTAGTAACTGATTACAGGAGCTAACAACAGGAATGTCCTCCACTCTTCCTTTAGTTTCTAAGCATTGTTTTGGGTAGCATCTGGGTTACGCATTGCACAGT
Organism: Erythrolamprus reginae; assembly: GCF_031021105.1. Taxonomy (NCBI): domain Eukaryota; kingdom Metazoa; phylum Chordata; class Lepidosauria; order Squamata; family Dipsadidae; genus Erythrolamprus; species Erythrolamprus reginae. The sequence continues at coordinate 49,516,015 of NC_091963.1, forward strand.
TTAATTGTCATTACGACTGGTGCATGCTCATTAGAGCTAGGTTCTGCTCACTGAGCAGGCATATGTCTAAATATTAAATATTTGCCTGGAATATTCCACTGTGCTCAGTCACAGTGGGTGCTCGATTTTACATTGGTGGAACATTCAGCAGGGTTTGTGCAAATGCCTTGCATCAAATTTACCCCACCTCCATTTAGGATAGCCCCTCAAATAGTGAGCCCGGCTAACACATGAACACACCCATAACTGAGGACAAGGTTTTCAGCCTTGGAACAGCATGTAGTAAAATTTTAATGCCCCCTTTTTTTCCAGCATAACAACCATGGCGATAATTTGGTCGAGGTATACATGGGGGGGGGGGGGGGGGGGAGGAGGAAGCGATCACCTTATTTGCACAACATGAACAATGAGAAAGGTGCTACAGCTACTAGATTAGCAGCCAATAACTGTGCCAATGCTCACTTGCTGAGTTTGGGGGAGCAAATGCTTAAGAAGGGACACAATAAACAGGCATTAGGGCACTGGGGCAGCCTCTTTATTAAATGGTTTTAGGGCATGTCACCACGGGGCTCAGAGTCAGACTCAGGGTAACACTTAACAGGCTCCACTTGATTACATCTGAGCCTAATTTAGCCCAGGGGGCCTCACTGAGGTTCAATGCTCAACTTCAATTATAAGGGCTTAAAATTATTGCAAATTTATTAATTGGATTTGTATACCTCCCCTCTCTGAGGACCCAGAGAGTCTTACAAGGATAGCAGGGGTCGAAAGCAAGGTTTTATGTTACACCCAAAATTATGTGGCAACGGCATTACACTTTCCAGTAAGGTCTAACAATTTAAACTAAAAGACCTGGGTTTGAGGTCCGAAACATGGTTGCATGATTCATAATTCCACACTCCACACTTTGGCTGGAAGTGGGAAATTGTTCATACGGTTGAAAGACAGTTTATAACCATAGGGGGAGTTTTCTGTGTCCATCGACAGGAACAGCAGAGTCCCCAAAAGCAGCTACAGAAAGCATCATAGCCTGCTGGTGATCTCAACGAATGAGAGTAACAACATATCAGGTTTTGTTAACAAGGAGCCCGGATCCAGTTAAAGCGAAGTCCAACTGACATGGAGAAATGGTCGGAGGAAGTTAAGGATGTTCTGAGCATGATAGCCCAGGCAAGCATGATGGGAGACTTGAAATAAAAAGTGGTAGAAATACAGGGAAAGCTTTGGTAGGGTGCTAACTTGTACAAGACAGCAGGCATAAATGTGGGGTGCTGACTCATACAAGAGAGTTATAGATCACTGCCAGAGCATCCAACCATGAATCCAGAGGTCATGGGTTGCAGACACAGGTGCCTACCATGAGTCAAAGATATGTTAAATGTAGGGGAGTCTGTTAGCATATAGCATGGAAAAAGGGAATGGAATGTTAAGAGAGAGCTAATTTGCATATTGGTATGTAAATCAGTTTTTGGCAGTTGGAAGATAGAATTCTGGGGATTCGTGTGCTGATTGTTGGTGAATCTGCATCATAGAAAGCAGATGTAGAGAGAAATATAGTTATACTGTCAAATTGTTTATTTGTGTAAATATGAAACCAGTTCAATGATAAAAGAAGAAATAAAAGCATAAGTTTTATATTGGAGTCATTGTATCGTGTACTCAGATATATATTATAGCATGGTACTGCTATGAACAGACTCTGCTGTATGAAGTGAAGAACATCACTTGAAAAACATAAATAACATAAAAATCCAACATAATGGGTTACAAGCCAAGATACCCAGATACCCAGAATGTGCTTCATTAAAGTTTAATAATAAAAAGAAGAAAGAAAAAAAATCTGTGGAGAAGACAATTGAAGGCTGTGGCAGTTGGTGCTGTTAACTGCAGTAGTTGGAATTTCTGTGACAGTTTATTTATTTATTTATTTATTGGATTTGTATGCCGCCCCTCTCCGCAGACTCGGGGCGGCTAACAACAGTGATAAAAAACAGCATGTAACAATCCAATGCATAAATTGTAAGGCCTAGGGGGAAAGAATATCTCAGTTCCCTCATGCCTGACAGCAGAGGTGGGTTTTAAGAAGCTTATGAAAGGCAAGGAGGGTGGGGGCAATTCTAATCTCTGGGGGGAGTTGGTTCCAAAAGGCCGGGGCCGCCACAGAGAAGGCTCTTCCCCTGGGTCCCACCAAATAACATTGTTTAGTTGACGGGACCCAGAGAAGGCCCACTCTGTGGAACCTAACTGGTCAGCGTTCCCTGTAAACTGCGCGCGTGAGCACGCGTGCGCCCCAAAATACCCACACACACCCTTTTCCACGGGCGTGCACTTCCCATCCCCCTGCCAGCCTGAGGGGGGGCGGGAGGGGGTGGGGAGGCGCTGGCAGTAGAAGCAAAGGGAGCCGCAGCCGCCCCTGCCTCCCCACCGTGCCTATGGCCCCCTCGTGCCCCTGGCCTCTCAGCGCTGCCCCCGGCCCGCCTGATCCACCCCCTCTCCTCCTCTTTCGCTGAAAGAAAAGTGCGGAGGCTGCCTGCTTGAGCCTCCCGTTGCTCCACGCCGCTTCACCCTTCCTGTCATCCTGGACCTTCGTTCTGTTTTCGGGGGGGGGAGCGGTGGGAAAGCCCTGTGCCAGCCAGGAAAGCCGGCTTTCTGGGGAAGCAGCGCACCTTTTAAACACGCTGCTTTCCTGCACCTCTTTCTTGGGGCGGAGTGGCCTCCTCCCCCCCTGCCCAGGAAAGAGTTGCAGGAAAGCAGCGCATTTGAAAAGCGCACTGCTTTCCCGGAAAGCCAGCTTTCCTGGCTGGCACAGGGCTTTCCTGCCGCTCCCCCCTGAAAACATAACAGAGGTCCAGGATAACAGGCAGGGCGAAGTGGCATGGAGCAACGGGAGGCTCAAGTTGGTGGTGGCAGACCTCCGTTGTGTTTTCGGCCGGGGGCGGGCAGGAGGACCTTCCTGGCTTTCCCGGGCAGCTGGCTTGAGCCTTGTGCTGGTCAGCAAAGCCGGCTGCCCGCCGGAGACGTGGAGAGAAAGAAGGGAAAGAGAGGGAGGGAAAGAGAAGTGGAGAGGAAAGAAGGAGGGGGGAGGGAAGGAAGGGAGAGAAAAGTGAACAAGAGGGAGAGAGAAAGGGAGGAAAAGAGGAAGGAAGGAAGAGATAAATATAAAGGGAGAAAGGGAGAAAGAGAGGGAGAGGGAGGGGAAGGAAGGAAAAGAGAGAGAGAAAGAGAAAAAAGTGGAAGGAAGAGAAAAGGAAAGAAAGGAAGGGGGGGGAGAGAGAGAGGGAAGATAGGAAGGAAGAGAGAGAGAGAGAGAGCAAGAAAGAAAGAGAGAGAGGAGAGAGGAAGGAAGGAAGAGAGAGAGAGTGAGAGAGAGGAAGAAAGCAAGAGAAAGAGAGGAGTGGAAGGAAGAGAGAGAGAGAGAAATGATAGAAAAAAGGGGACAAAAAAGACAAATGAGAAAATGATTGAGGCAGAGAATGACAGGAAAGAGAGAGAAACAGAGAGAGAAGTGACTCTTGATTTAAAGCATATAGTAAAAGCACTTAAATAATAACAGAGAACCCCCCCCCCCCAGCCCTCACCTGTTTTTATTAATAGTTATGTTTTTGGATTTGCTGGTTGTTTTAGTTTTAATAGTAATAGAGTTTTGTTTTGTTTTATTATTAATTTCTTTTAATGAAAAAGAAGGGATTTTATTTATTTATTTATTTATTTATTTATTTATTTATTTATTTATTTATTTATTTATTTATTTATTTATTTATTTATTTATTTATTTATTTATTTATTTATTTATACTTCTATGTCGCCCAGTCCCAAGGGGACTGCCGCTCAGACACTATACTTTTCTGCCCACCCCCCGAAAAAAAATTAGAGGGAACATTGTAACTGGTCGCTGGGATTTGTGCAGCCGAAGGCGGTCCCTGAGATAATCTGGTCTGGTGCCATGAAGGGCTTTGGCAGTTGGCAGTGTGAGGATAAAATTTAAAGGTGCAGTATTAAAAGTGCAAATTTTTCTCTGAACATTTATCAAAATGGCTGGGGATATAATACAAAAGTCACTAATCAGCAAATTTAATGAGGAAAATTACAGTTCATGGTGTATAAAAGTGAAGTTATTATTGGAGTCTGAAGGTTCATGATCTTATTGAGCAAGATCAAGAAGAATGTGAAGCCAGAATGAAATACAATAGAGAAAATGAAGAGTTAAATTGTTGCTGGTTATGAATATAGAAGATTCAATTATGTTCAGAATTCAAGATATACAAACAGCTAAATTAATTTAGAAAACACTTTTTAAGCAAGAGGTTGTTTCTGAGGAGAATGTTGTTTCAAATGAAGATAAAACCTGGCACAAGCATGATAAATCACATAGACAAAACTGAAAAGACGGTGTGTGAGCTGAGAAAGAATGATTCACAAATAGATGAAGAAGAGGAAGTTGCAGTGAGGCTAAGTTCAGTGAAAAATAGCTACTCAACCATAGTCAGTATTCTTGAAAACCTGCCAAATGAACAGATAACTGTAGAAAATGTGACAGGTAAATTGATAGAAGAATACAATAAAAGAATTAAAACATCAGCAGGAGGTGAGTGTGGAAGCACCAGATTAGCTGAGAATAATGTGGATAAAGCATTAAAAGTAAAGAAGAAATGATGCTTCAGATGTGGGTCTGACAAACAGCTTCTTGGACAATGTTCAGAGAAACAGAGTACCAAAAATAAAGAAAACTTCCAAAACTGTAGAAGAAAAGAAACCTAAGAAGATGATGATGTGCAGAGAAAATGATGCAGAGGAGGAAGAACTACAACACTGGGTGGTCAATTCAGAGGCATCAGATCATATGAGTTATAATAAAAATATTTCTTTTGCAAGTTAGAAAGCAAGAAGAGTCATAAGAACATAAGAAGAGCCATGCTGAATCAGGCCAAAGCCTATTGAGTCCAGCATTCTGTGTCACACAGTGGCCCATCAATTGTCCATGGGGATCTTGAGCAGAAAGAGAAGGCAACCCCCCCCCCACTTTCCCCTGACCCCCTTCCTGAGTCGGATGGATGAGTTGAGAGGGCTGATGGACAAGAGATAGTAGGGTTTGGAAAGGGGAAGATATCAGCATTGAAACATCCAGAAGATCAAGACAACAATGTGTGGAACTATGTTATGTGGGTTCCAGAAATCAGTAGCAATTTATTGTCTGTGTCTAGACTAAATAAAAATGGTTTTTCTGTATTATTTGAAAACAATATATGTAAGATAATGCACAAGGGCAAAGTGTGTGTAACAGATAAGATGGAAGGGTCTTTATATGTAATTGAAGAGAAGGAGAATTTGGAAAGGGCAAAAGGATGTTTGCAAAATTTAAGTGAAGAAAAATGTAAAGTTCCAAATTGCATACATAAATGGCATTGTAGGTTAAGCCATGTGAATTTTGGGTATTTGAATAAGATGATAAATGGAAAATATGAATATAATTTAAAAAGTACAAAAATGTGAAAACTATGTAGTATGTAACTGCTGTAACACTGAAAAAGCAAAAAGAAAAACAGTTCCAATAATACAATGCCGTCACTAGCCTGGGACTTGACCAATTAGTATTAAACAATACTAGACTCAACAGCTGTCTTGACCTCATATTCTGTAATAGCAAAAGCGCAATCTATAGTCTGCATGTAAAAGAACCCTTTTCCAACAGTGATCATAGTATGATTAACTTCAATCTCAATTTACACCAGGATAACATTCACCTGTATAACGTGTCACCTAAGTACAATTTTAGGAAAGCCAACTATGAACTTATAGATGCCAATCTCTCAATTCTTGACTGACAAACTTTATTTTCTAACTGCAACACTATTGATGATTTCTACAACACATTCTTACTCCAAGTTAAAAGACTTATCAGACTACATGTAACACTAACTTCAACCAGAAGTAAAACAAAAAATAACTTACCTGTCTCAATAAGCAAACTACAAACCAAAAAAAGATCTCTCTGGCATAAAAATAAAAAAGGCCAAGCCACCAACTTCAAAAGCCGCTACAAAAGCATATGCCAGCAAATAAAAGCAGAATGTCTCAACTATCACAGCAAACAAGAGGAAAATCTCCTTCGCACCAAATCTAACCGAGCCTTCTACAACTTTGTCAACAACAAACTCAAAGACTCTAGACCTATTCCACCTCTTGTTGGACCCAACAACAAAGAATATCATGATGATCCATCCAAAGCTAACCTCTTCAACTCTTTCTTTGGCTCTCTCTTCATTAACAGTAACGGCTCATCCCCCATCTTAACAAATCGCACCTCAAACTCTCTCAATGACTTAACCCAAGTAGACTTCACTATAGACCGTGTTGAAAAAGTAATCCGAGACCTCAAACCTTCTCTATCAGTCAGATCAGATGGTCTTTGCGCATACTTCCTAAAAAAACTTTCTTCTCCTATAGCCAAACCACTAAGCATTATCTTTCAAAATTCCTTCAGGACCAGCACACTCCCCAAACTATGGTCAAAAGCAGTAGTCATCTCCATCTTCAAAAAAAGGAGACCCTTCTCTCATTGACAACTACAGACCAATTTCGCTATGCTGCATCTCATGTAAAGTCTTGGAATCAATTATAAATCAATCAATCACCCTTTATTTAGAATCTAATACCTACTCTCTAACAAACAATTTGGATTCAGAAAGAAATTATCCTGCAACCTTCAACTACTTCACTGCAAAAACATATGGACTACCCACCTAGATTAAGGAAAATCCATTGATGCAATTTATATTGAATTTTGCAAAGCCTTCGATTCAGTGGTCCACGACAAACTACTCCTAAAACTCAAATCCTATGGCATCTCAGGATTCCTCCACAGCTGGATTACTGCATTCCTGTCAAATGGGCAACAAGTTGTCAAAATTGGAAGCGCCATTTCCACTCCCGTCCCTATTAAAAGTGGCATTCTCCAAGGCAGTGTACTAGGACTTACTATATTCATTCTCTACATCAACAACCTCTGCAATCATATCACAAGCAACTGTGTTCTTTTCACCGACGATGTAAAACTTTTCAACAACACGGACAACATATCTACTCTCCAAAAAGACCTCGACTTTGTCTCAGATTGGTCTAACACCTGGCAACTTCAAATATCAACCAGCAAATGCTCTATCCTCCACATTGGCAAAAAGAATCTGAACCTCATATATAAACTGGACAAACAAAATCTCACGGCCAACTCCCACTCAGTAAAAGAGCTTGGAATACTAATATCAAATGATCTAAGTGCCAAAGCCCACTGCAACAATATCACCAAAAAGGCTTCTAGAGTTGTTAACCTGATCCTACGCAGCTTCTGCTCCAGCAATCTCACATTACTCACCAGAGCCTACAAAAGTTTTGCCAGACCCATCCTTGAATACAGTTCATCTGTCTGGATGATATCACATCTCAGACATCAACACTCTTGAAAATGTAGAATGATACTTCACCAGAAGAGCCCTCCACTCGAAACAGAATACCATACGAAAGTAGACTAACAATCCTGGGTCTAGAAAGCTTAGAACTACGATGCCTAAGACACGATCTAAGTATTGCCCACAAGATCATATGCTGCAACGTTCTACTTGTCAATGACTACTTCAGCTTCAATTGCAACAACACAAACTTGACTGTAAAAAATATGACTTCAGCAATCGAGTTGTCAAAGCATGGAACTCATTACCTGACTCAGTAGTAACAACCCCTAACCCCCAACATTGTTCCCTTAGACTATCCACGATTGACCTCTCCAGGTTCCTAAGAGGTCAGTAAGGGGCATGCATAGGTGCACTAGTGTGCCTTCCGTCCCCTGTCCAATTGTCTCTCCTTATCTCATTTATTTTTTCTTCCTTTCATATATCTTCTCCTCTATTTTTATATCTTTTCTTCTATCCTTTTCTTTATATATATTATTACATGTCTATTATCTTCAATGTGTATTGTGTACTGGACAAAATAAATAAATAAATAAATAAATAAATAAATAAATAAATAAATAAATAAATAAATAAATAAATAAATAAATAAATAAAAATGGAAGGTCAAAAAGAGTAATGGAACATATACACATTTATGTGCATGGACCAGTATCTTGTAAAAGTGTTAGTGGTAAATCTTATTTTTAAACTATTATTGATGATTTCTCCAGATATTGCTTTGTATATCCAATGGAGAGTAAATCAAAGGTACTGAAATAGTTCAAATTCTTTGTTATGTGGTCAAAGAGGAAATTTGGAAATATAATCACTACAATATTAAGTGACAATGGTAGTGAATTCACAAATAGAAATTTTGAAAATTATTTAATGTCACAAGAAATAAGTCATAGACAAATTCCAATATATACCACAGAAAAAGGAGGAATTGTTGAAAGGAAACATCAGACATTATGCGCTGGAGTCAGAGTGATACTTTCAGATGCCAAATTAGAAACGAAATTTTGGGCTGAAGGGCTCAGGTGTGTAAATTACATACAAAATAGAATTTATCACTCCTATCTTAGAAAGTCTCCATATGAAGTCCTTTATGGAAGAAAGTGTTACTAGAGTGTTTGGATGTATAGCATATGTTCATATTCCAAAGCAGATCAGAGGAAAATTAAATTCAAGGGGCAAGAAAGGAATTTTCATAGGATATGATGAGAATAGCCATGCATACAGAATTTATATAAAAGATGAGGATAGGTTAGTAGTGTCTAGGAGTGTAATATTTGAAGAAGACAAAAGGAGAGACCATGTGTGGTTGAGAAATAAAAATAATGAGAAAGAAAATAAAGTTAGAAAATAAATTAGTAAGGAAAAGGAAACACAGGAAGTAGCTGAAGTTAAAAAGGAGAATAAGGCTAGAGTAATGTTAGTAAAAGAACCACAAAATTGGGAAGAAGTAAACAAAATGACAAATGAAGAGGCAAGAAGATGGAAAAAGATGATGGAAAAAGGCAACTTCAGAGTCTTCGGAGAGGGGCGGCATAAAAATCTAATAAATTAATATTATTAATTATTATTATTATTAAATTGATTTATTTAAAAAAAGGAACTTGGAAATTGGTAAAACTACCAGAAGAAAAGAAGCCAATTGGTTGCAAATGGGTGTTTAATGCCAAATATAATGGAGAAGGCAACATAATAAGGTATAAAAATGTAAAAGATATGGTGTTTAAGAAAGAAATTGTCTTAGAATATATGCCAACAGAAAATATGCTAGCTGATATATTTACAAAGCCATTATCAAATGAAAGACATAGAAACTTTATGGATTTGCTAGCAGTAAAGGAAATGTAAATAATGTTTTTCCATGCAAATGAAATAAGAAATGAATGTATATTGTTTTAGTTTGAAAAAAAACAAATGTAAATTATTTCAACAGGGGTATGTTAGCATATAGCATGGAAAAAGGGCATGGAATATTAAGAGAGAGCTAATTTGCATATTGGTATGTAAGTAAGGTTTTGGCAGTTGGAAGATAGAATTCTGGGAATTTGTGTGTTGACTGTTGGTGAATCTGCATCATAGAGAGCAGATGTAGAAATAAATATATTTTCTGTCAAGTTGTTTATTTGTGTAAATATGAAACCAGTTCAATGATAGAAGAAGAAATAAAATAATCAGTTTTATATGGGAGTCATTACATCATGTAATGGTAGCACGGTTCTGCTATGAACAGACTCTGCTGTATGAAGTGAAGAACATCACTTGAAAAACATAAATAATATAGAAATCCAACAGAGTCCTGGTAGAGGAGGTGTGCTAAGACAGTCAGGGATAGGAATAGAGGCTGCAAGAGAGCCCCTCTGGGTAAGGCTCACAGAGATTAACATCTTGGCTCTAGCATAGGCCGACCATAGGCCGAGGGTAGATTCATAAGGCTTCGCCATACTACCCTGAAATTGCCCGAGCCAGCCCCAAGCCAGAAATACATTCATAGGTCTATGCCATGCTACCCTGAAAGTGCCCAAGCCAGCCATAAGCCCGAGGGCAGGGTATAAGATTACAACTACCCCAAAAATGCTCAAGCCAGCCATAGGCTGAGGGTAGGTTCATAAGTGCATGCCGTACTACCCTGAAAGTTCCCAAGTCGGCCATAATTCGAGGGTGGGTTCATAACTCAACATGGTACTATCCTGAAAATGCCCAAGCCAGCCATAAACCGAGGTTAGGTTTATAGGTTTATGCTGTACTACCCTGAAAATGTCCTATCCCACCTGATTGCAGAGGATAACTTAGAGCGGGCCTGAACCAGGCATTTTTCTTTAGCCACTGCTAGCTATTGATATGTTAATCCAAGAGGAGCCTGGGGTGCCAATGAGGAAACCACAACTACCCCGGAACAAGACTTATGATGGCATGAGGTAAAGAAAGGTACCATCTCACCCCCTCTCCCCAATTTCCCCCCTCTCTTGCAGTATTTGCTCCCATGTTTCCCAAGTGTTTTTCACGCGGAAACAACTGCTAATAGGGGGATCCCTATGTTTCTATGTTTCTATCCCCCTTCCCATTTCCTGCCTGTCGCCCACAGCACTTAAAGGGCATGAAGGGTTCCAGGCATAGTTGGGCATTGATTGGCTGAAGCGCCTTGGTGCGCGCCTATGATAGGAGGACAGATAAGAGCACTGTAGGGGTCGGGTCTGCAAATAAAGGCAGACCAAGGAAGAGTGAGATGGGAGTGAGCTAGAAAAGGGGAAGCAAGACCAGGCACCTATCCAGCAATCAGCGAAGGAAGCAGCAAATAGTAGCACACCTCACTCCAGACTGTCATGAGTGGCTTTGGAGTAACATAGAGAGGACTGCTTTGGAGCGTCCCCGGTAAGGGGAAAGCGGGGCTGAGACCTGGTAGACATGGTACTTTCCAATGGTTACTAATTAATGACGCCATTGTGTTCTGATTTTGTTATAGATGCTGTGGCAAGATGGAACTCCAGTCTGGGGATTACAGTTGGACCTCATCAATTGAGGCAGAGTGGGGGAGCTGGACCCCGCGGGCCAAAACTGAAATTGCGGCCCAGGCACAAACACCGAGGCTGAAGCAGGAGTTGTGGAATTGAGTAATGACTGTGGCCAAGGAAGACTGGCTGGCCCAAGAGAGAGAGAAGATGGAGGAGGGATCACCCCCCATATTTCCCCCTTTGCTTGGAGGGATTGCCCTGGCAGGGGGGGTTATTATTCAATGACATATGGGGCCACGGGGCCAATTAGTTTGTGTAAGGGCTTAGTTTCACAGGGCTAGGTGCCAGAGGAGCTGCTGAGGGGCCTGGCCCCAATGTTTTTTCTTGCATAACTTGGCCTCTCTGTTGGCAAGCCACTGTGGACCTACAGAGTGTAATGCTTAACTGGCTATTGTATTGACTGGGTCCTGAAAAGATGGCCATATGTGAATATATGGCCAGACAGGGCAGATAGGTGCTGGCTGTATATTCACATATGAATGGGGGCTATATGAATGGTGGAGAACGCATATTTGGGAAGAGGAATGGCCACGAGGCAGCAAACACCAGGGATCCTCAGGACAAAATCTTGTTGACAAAGTTTACATTGGCAGATAGAGAGTCACGGACTCTGGGAACCTGCAGAGGTGCCTGCATGAGCTGGTGCAGGCTTGTGGGGAATCAGGGGCCTAAATAGAGATTTGACACACTGTCATGATGGTATGGCATGGAGAAAGGGATCTTCTTGAGCTTCCGGTTTGGTGGAGATCGCGGCGGGACGTGTCTGGCAGGGCTCTGCCAGGCGAATCCTTTCTACCCCCTCCGAAGGTCGCATTTGCGATCGGATCGGGCCCGGATGGCCCGATCCATGAACAGGGGACTCTCCTCTGCCCGAGGACCCGTCGCCAGGACTCCGGAGGCAGCGGTTCGTCCCGCAGCTTCGGAGACGGGAGAACCGCTCCTCTTTGATTAAGAGAACCGGCCAGCGCTTTCTCCCCTCACTCAGCGGGAAGAATAAAAATCAAAGAAGTGAAAGTATAAATATCTACATCTTCATTGAAAAAGAATATAGCAGAGAAAGGACCTAAGGTAAAAATCTCCATTGTGTTTCGTGTTTAAAGCCAGAAGATCGTAAAAGTTCTAAGTAAAAGGGTTTTTTTTCTCCAGGGCGAAAGTGAAAGTTTTTTCTTGTTTAAATTCATCCGCAAATAACAGCCGGATCTAATTTTTTTTTTCTTCACTTTTACTTTTCCATCTTGAACGTGAACTTTGGAACCTATAAAATAATTTTCTGACTTTATGGTTTAACAAAATAGTTTAAATCTGACATGACTATTTAGAAAATTTTAACTGCTAAAGGAAATTCCTAGTGATGATTAGAATTTGTTGTTGATAGACTTTTAAAATCATAATGTTCTGGACTTAATTTTTGAAGCGGAGGAACACAGTCTTGCTGCCTTTTTCTTCTGCTGCTCCTTTTTACAACATGAAATAACTTAATAAATAAGAACTAAATGGAATCTAGAAGAGATTGAAAGCACTTCTTTTTTGGACTACTTATTGTTGGATTAACCTATTTGGAATACTTGCTGAGCCTTTTGGATTATTTGCTGACACCTTTTGGATTATTTGCTGAGAACTCTTTGGTTTAACATCTGCCTGCTGCACGGAAATTAACTTGACTCCATCTTGGGATCTGTTTCTTTGTTCCTGTCTTGAATTTGGAAAATAAACTGACTTCATTTTGAACACAAGCAAGCCTTGGATTTGTTTTACTCTTTGAATTTTGAATTGAAATCAAATATAACTTCACCCTTTGAGATTTGGATTTTCATTTCTACTTCCTAGCAAAACTACAGGATTTATAAGAAGAACTTAAGTATATAATACTGTTATTGTGTCTTTGAATAATTACCTGTTTTTTTCCTGATTTTTCTTTGACTTTCTACCCTATTCTTGGACATTTCTATTATTAGAAGAAGTTTGGTTTGAATTATATGCATTGTTAATAAACCTTGGGTTCCTGCTCTATTCTAAATAGTTGAACTAAAATATTACCCCCCTTCCTTTTCTTTTTGAACAACTCTTTTTACTTCATTTTTTCTCCCCTCCTCCTAAAGTTCCTCTTCCAACTTTTTTTCTTTTGTTTTCTACATATAGTTGATATTCCTTCCCTTCTTTTACTTTTTGTCTTCTTTTTACTTGCTCTTCTTTTCTGTGGCACTAAATAATAATATTCCTTTTTTCTTTTCTTTCTTTTCCCTTTTTTTTTGAATTCTGTTATTAATTGAATTGTTATTGAATTGGTATAATCATATTATAAGGGAAACAAAACACATTGAACAGATTTGGAATTTATAGTAATTTTTTTTCCTTTTCACTACATATAAAATTGAAACTAACTTTAAAATTTGAAATAGTGGATTCTAATTTGATAATGTCCCACACCTCAACCCTTGTTAAAACAACAAAAAAACAAACTACACCAACTACCCTATCTCCACAAGTGTCACCGCATTCTTCTCCTTCGCATCAAGTGTTAACCATGTCTACTAAAGACAAAGACAAAGACAAAACAATGCAGTCCAATCTTGCAACTATACATGAGACTTTGAATACATTGAAGGACTTTATGGTCAAATCACAAGAAGACGCCACTCAACAAAGAGAGGCCATAAAGGAGGAGGCAACACAACAAAGAGAAGCCATAAAGGAGGAGGCAACACAACAAAGAGAAGCCATAAAAGCTGACTTGGCAGAATTTAAAGTGGAGATGGCCCAAATGAAAGCTGATATGGGTGAGATGAAAGACCAGATAAAGCAGATTCAACAAACACTTCAAGAAAGTGACGACCGAGTTAAAAAAGTTGAAGAACAATCTGATAAAAATGAGAAAAGAATGGATTATCTTGAAGGGAGAGCCGATGAGAGATACAGAAGATATGATGAATCTATTATTCAGCTGGAGATGCAACGAGCTTCGTACGGACTTCGATTTCAGAATATAAAAGAGGAAAAAGATGAAGACTTAAAAGTGACTATGGCGGAAATTATTGGAGGTATACTTCAAGAGGACCCCATAGCTTTACAGAGAGAAATCGATGAAGTTTACAGAATCTCGAATAGCTATATCCGTCGGCACAACCTCCCAAGAGAGATACATATTAAGTTTACAAGAAAGGCGTTGCGAGATGAGATACTTCATTATTCAAGAAACTCCCCGCCCCAACGTCAGGGAGTAGAAATAAAGATACTAAAGCAAGTTCCAAGAAGTGTCAGAGAAAACAGAAGAGATTATCACTTTCTAACCAAAATTTTGATCAAAGAAAACATTACTTACCGTTGGCTTATTCCACAAGGACTTTCTCTGACATGGCGTTCTACAAGGTACAAACTGGAAAATGTTGAACAAGCCACGTACTTTCTTGAACAGAGCGGTTTGGGCCACTCCGACTACGCAAGTAACCAACAAGTGGTCCAACTACAACTAGTTCAACAGCAACCAGGGGAAAAATCACCAACTCAGCAAGAAGAAAGCTTGGGGGCAACTGTCCAAGTAATAGAGCAGGACCAAGGTGCTAGAAGAGTTCAACCTCAGCGAGAAACCAAAAAACCCATTAAATGACAACGAATAAAGACTTAAAAATCTTTTCAGTAAATGTAAATGGACTTAACGAACCAAGAAAAAGGAAGCAAATTTTTTCTAAAATTAGAAACCAAAATGTTCAGATTGCAATACTACAAGAAGTTCACATTAAAAAAGATAACCAAAAATTACTGTTGAATCCCAAAATTGGAAAAATGTATGCTGCATTAGCAGACCAAAAAAAAAGAGGTGTAGTGATGTATGTCAAGAATTCTATAAATTCCAAACAAATATATAAGGATAAAGAGGGTAGGATATTGATTGTACAAGTAGATATTGAACCTAGACCTCTAGTGGTTGTTTCTATTTATGCTCCCAATGAAGACCAAATGACATTTTATAAAAATTTACACCAAACAATAATAGATTTAGCTATTGATAATTTATTGATAATAGGTGATTTCAATGCTATCGCGAATAGACAATTAGACCACTCAGGAGGGGGAGGTAATAAAAAAAGGGGAAAAGGCAAAAAAAACAAGAAGAAATTTGTTACCTAGTACTTTTCAAAAAATGAAAGCGGAATTATTACTAAGCGACATTTGGAGGGAAAGACACCCTCACAAAAGGCAATTTACCTTTTACTCCAATCCTCACAAAATTTGGACGAGAATTGATATGTTATGGGCACCAAAAACGGTGGCAGAACAAATAAGAGAGGTCGAGATAGACGTTAATACATGGGCTGATCATAATCCAATAGTGGTCTATATGACGATGAATAATAAACAGAACAACTGGCGGATGAATAGGTATATATTAAATGATAAGAAATATAAGGATTGGATTGAAAAGGAATTAAAAATATTTTTTGAAATTAATAAAACATCAGACACTACTCCACAGAACTTATGGGATACAGTTAAAGCGTATATAAGAGGTTTAACAATATCCTATACAGCAAAACATAATAAGGAAAAGAAATTAGAGTACTTACAATTAACAAATGAACTAAAACAATTAGAATCTTTATCGCAGCAACACATTAAGAACAGAGATCTAAAGACAGAAATAAATGTAATTAAACATAAAATTAGAGTTATAGAACAAAACCAACTAACCGAAAAGATCAAAAGAGTAAAGCAACAATATTTTGAACATGCAAATAAACCTGGCAGATGGCTAGCGTATAAACTTAGAAAACAGAGTCAATCAAAATTAATCCAAAAATTAGAAGATAAAGATGGTAAAATAAAATATGACACAGAAGGTAAGGCAGACATTGTGTATAATTTTTATAAAGAACTATATGCTAAAGATCATGTTATTGAAGATGAAGTTTTTAACTATTTAGAGGCTTCAAATTTACCACAAATAACAGAAGATCAACAGGCCATCATGGATGGACCAATAACAATGGAGGAACTCCTAATAACAATTAAAAAACAGAAAAGCAACAAGGCCACAGGCCCAGATGCCATACCTGCAGAATGGTATAAGATAGACAATGAAACAATAAGAAACCATATGTTAGAAATTTTTAATTTATGTAGACTTGAGGGAAAAATCCCCAAATCTTGGTCAGAATCACTGACAACCTTAATACATAAACAGGGTACAGAACCAGAAAAAATTAAAAAATATAGGCCTATATCATTATTAAATGTAGATTATAAGATCTTTATTGCCATTTATGCAGAGAGACTTAAAAGAGTTATAAATGGAATAATACACCAAGACCAAAATGGGTTTCTTCCAGGGAGACAAATTAAAAATAATATTAGAACTGTAATAAATATACTAGAGTACTATGAACAACACCCAGACAAGACGGCATCTTTAATGTTTTTGGACGCTCAAAAAGCCTTTGACAATGTTAATTGGATATTTATAAAAATGCAATTAAATAAAATGAGATTTGGCCCAAAATTCGTTAACTTAATAGATACCATATACTCAAAACAAACAACGAATATAATATTGAATAACAGTCAATTACCAATACTTGACATAAACAAGGGAGTTCGCCAAGGATGTCCTATATCACCATTGTTATTTATTATGACCCTTGAAACCTTATTAATTAAAATAAGAGCGGACCCCAAAATAAAAGGTTTAACCGTAGGAGATGAAACTTATAAACTCCAGGCCTTTGCAGACGATCTAATGTTTATAATTGAAGAACCGACTACAACAGTTCCTACCTTACTACAAACCATTGAACAATATGGAAATGTAGCAGGTTTAAAGATAAATAAAAGTAAAACACATTATTTGACCAAAAATATGAATAAAACACTAGAAACTAAACTAGAAAGTATTTCTGGAATAAAGACTGTAAAAAAGGTAAAATATTTAGGAATAAATTTAACAGCGAAAACAATAACATTAAAAAATGATAATTATATGAAATTACTAGCAGAAATTAAAAAAGACTTAGCAATGTGGAATAATTTGAAAATATCTTTCTTAGGAAGAATTGCAACAATCAAGATGAACATTTTACCCAAGGTCTTATTTCTTTTTCAGACAATACCAATAAACCCAGGGGGTATCTTTTTAAAAACTTTAACAAACTTAGTTAAAAAATTTATATGGCAAGGTAAAAAAGCAAGGATAAAAATGAATTGTTTAGAAGATATTAAAGAAAGAGGAGGATTTGGCCTTCCAAATTGGAAACTATATTATCAGGCCGCTGCATTAACATGGCTTAGAGATTGGATAATTTTAGATAATAAAAGAACTCTTGACCTAGAAGGACATGATTTAATGCTTGGATGGCACGCATTTTTATGGTATGATAAGGACAAAAACCATTCATATTTTAAAAGGCATACATTAAGGAAATACTTACTAGAAGTATGGAAAGACATAAAGAAAAATCATTTTTTAAGTATCCCAGACTGGCTAGCTCCTTTAGAAGCAATAACACATCCAAAGTCTATAAAGGATAAGAAAATAACTTATAGATATAAAGAACTATTAAATGATCAGGTGAAGCTTAAATCTAGAATTGAATTACAAGAAGAAGGGATAATAATAGATTGGTGGCACTACGCCCAGATCCGATCTAGATATCAGAAGGATAAAACTCTTTACATTTTTAATAAAAGTAAGAATCCTTTAACTACTTTAATTACCACTAATTCAACAAAAATGATAGGGAAAATATATAAATTACTTATCGCTCATAAAAATATAGAGTTGACTTTAAAAGATACTATGATAAGATGGTGTAGAAATATTGGCAAGGAAATAGATATAGATACATGGGAGAAAGTATGGATTAACAATTGGAAAATGACTAAATCAGTTTCTCTAAAAGAAAATCAAATTAAAATGTTTTATAGATGGCATCTCCCACCAAATAGGATAGCAAAAATGTTTCCCAAAACATCTCCAATATGCTGGAAATGTAAGAAGGATATAGGAACTTATTATCATCAATGGTGGACATGTGGTAAAGCAAAAATATATTGGAAAATGATTGAAAAAATATTAAAAGAAATAATAAAGCAAGATATAGATAATACCCCGGAATTTTACTTATTAGGTGTCACAAATCAGACCTACAAGAAAGAAATTTTTTATTTAATTATACACATATTAACAGCGGCTAGAATAATATATGCGCAAAATTGGAAAGGGGAGGAAATCCCCAAGGAAGAAGAGGTCATAGCTAAAATATTAGATTGCGCTGAAATGGATATGATGACAAGAAGATTAAACGATCAAGAGGATACTAAATTTTACGAAACATGGAACAATGTTTATAAATGGATAGATAAGAAAAAATAAGATATATCTTTAGTTCTTCTTTTTTTGTATTAGTTTTTACCTAGGTGATAATAATATTAATATTAGTTTAAAAGGACTTTTTGACGATTATGATATAGTAGGGTTTGTATGTATAAGTACAAGCAATATACCAAGATCCTCGATGTATAATAGTTGAATTTAGTTTTATTGTTTGGATTGAAGGTTTGACACTATTTTACTATAGTAATTAGGATTACATTAAAGGTATTTTTTGGTAATTATGTTATACTAACCCTACTTAACACTCACATCAAGATCTGTAAAACTTTAACTCAAATTTATTAACTTTTTTTACTATAATAGTTAACATATATTTAAGTATGTATTCTTTTTCTATATTTGAATGTATACTTTCATAAGAAGCGGGGGAAATATACCCCCACTTTATGTTTATTGTTTGTATGTATTTGTTTGTTTTTATGAAAAATAATAAAAAAATTTAAAAAAAAAAAGAAAAAAAAAAGAAAGAAAGGGATCTTCTTTAGGGCGTCTTTTGGAAGGTGATGGGCTGCCACTCTCCAGAAGCTCAGGGCCTACCTGGCTTGGGTGTTGGGAAGGGGATGCCCTTGGGGCTCAGCTACTGCAGGCCTACAGGCAACAAGCTGTGGATGAGCCTTCCCACATGTCTGGGGCATGGCAGAGAGCAAGGAAAGGTTCAAAGTCAAGGTCAAGTGTGACCTTCCTTTGCTCAGCAAGGAGCTTCGCCCATAATTGTCCAAATTCTGCCCCATTTGGTTTACCTCTGCAGGTACAAGTTGAATTAATAAATTGACCCATAAATCCCAGCTTGGTGTTGGTAATGTCTTCCTTTCATTATTTTTCTTTTTAGCCAATTTATAGTCTTTTTTGAAGATAGTGACCACATTGAAATGTCCAATGATACAAATATTTTCCCACCTATTTGTTTTATATGTTCTTCTATTTCCTTATAGAATTCTTTTTGATTTGTATTCGGGGTGTATATAACAGATCAATAGGGTACAAGGAAATGACATTGATTATTATATGCAAACAATCAATGTCATTTCCTTGTATCCTATCATAATTTTTACACTGAGTATCCGACCTTCACTGTCAGTGTAAATTTGTTTTGGTTGTAGTCTTTTCCTAATATATATATCGCGATTCCCCTTTTTTTGACTCTGATAGTGCAACAAATAATTTGCTCAATTTTTTATTTTCCATTAAATTTGCTTCTTGTTTTTTTATATGGACTTCCTGCAGGCATAATATATCTGCATTTTCTTTTTGCAATTTAGTCATTGTCTGCCGCCTTTTAATAACTGAATTTAAGCCATTGATGTTAACAGTGAAAATTTTTAGTGTTTCCATTTCCATTTCTCTGATTTTTTGCAGCTGCTGTCGTCACTATTTTCCCTTGTCTTAGTGTTTTTCTTCTTTTCCTTCCATCTTTGGATTCTTTCCTTTCTGTTTCTCTTTCTTCTTCTTCCCTGCTTTGGGTATCTAAATCCGAGCTGCTGTCTCTTTCCTTTTCTAAGTGTTGAGCTATAAATTGATTTGCTTTTTCAAACAAGTCTATTTTTATTTTTCCCCCTTTCCATGTTATCAAGAGTCCTTCTGGTACTGTATGGTATTCTTTGTCTCATTAGTTTGGTGTTAGAAAGTGAAAATCACATCTATTCTTCCTTATTCTTTTGGGTATCTGCTTCAAAATTATTATTTCTTTCCCTTTATATAATATTTGTTCATTTCTCATACTTTTATAAATTTCATCTCTGACCGCTTTTTAAGTAAACTTTACATGTACTTCCCTCAAAAGTCTATGTTCTCTGGCATAGTTTTCCTGCACTCTATAGACTTTGTCTATGTGATTTTTAACCTCTTCTTCATCTATTTGCAGATTTTCTGTTAGTACCTCAACTACTTTGTTGAATAAATCTTCCACCGTTGTTTCTGGTATATTGTGGAAGTGTAAATAAAAAGTAGATTTCTCCATTTCTAACATTGATATTGCGCCTTCCAACTCTTTATTGGCTGCAATGAGCCTCCCTTCAGCTTCTTCTACTTTATCTTCCATCTTTCCCATGCTTAATTCAATATTTTTGATTCTCTGTTCATGATTAAAAATAATCTCTTGTATGTTTTCTATTCTTGTCTCTAATCCCTCAATCTTTCCTGACATTCTTTCAAAGTTTTTATTTGTCTCTTTTTGGTTATGCTTCATTGCTTCTTGCATGGTCATCGTGTCTTCTGACCATAAATTCTTGTATCATGTCCAACGATGCTTGTATTGATTGCAATGTAGATAATTGGTCTTGCTTATCTACTGGTGCCATTTCCGTGGTTGTTTTAGTTTCCTATGAGTGAACAATATAATTCCTTATCAATAGGTTTATATTTCTCCTTACTATGCACAAAGCCACTCTCCATAGGCGTTCTCGCAGCTTTACAATTCTCCATATTAAACTTCTTTAATAAACTGTTGATTTTCCTAGCCTGTGACAGCTTATATCCTTTGTTAGTCCTCTCAATATCTACACCTAAATATTGACTTATCTCACCCAAGTTTCTTATTCTAAAATTCTTTTCCAATTCTTTAACAACTCTTTTCACTGACTCTACCGATTTAGCAATAATAGCTATATCTTCCGTAAAAAGCAGCAATATTTCCATGAAACCATTCCTATCTCTCGTAAACATACACGGATCAGCATCACTTGCTTTGAATTCAATGTTACCCAATTTTTTTATTATACATAAATTCCACTCATATCCAGACTGCTTCAAGCCATACAAATTCTTTTTCAATTTCCAACATCTACCTTTCTCATGTGCAAGGGTGGAATTCTCATGTATATTTTATGCTGCAAAGGCGCATGCAAATAAGCAGTCGCTACGTCAACATGGTGAACACAATACTTATTCTTTGCAGCCCAAACCAATACTGTCTTTAGAGTTATTGCTGCAAATTTGGTGCAAACACTTCATCATAATCACCTTCCATTTCGGAAAAATCTTGTGCTACCAACTTACCTTTATATTTGATAGCACCATCTGACCCAGTTTTAATTTTGTAAACCCAACGAGATCCAATCAAATGCTCTCCTGGAGGTAATTCCATTTCCTATAAACACCTAATTCTTTCATTGCAGTTAGTTCCTTCTTCATGGCATTATACCAACATCTTCGTTCCTTGTCTGGGTACAATTTAATCTCACTATAGTGTGATAGTTGTACAACAACTTGACAAGCTACATTGGCTTGATATCGATCAGGTTCCCATCTAATTCTATTACTTCTCCTGGAAACAAACACATCACTAGTGCTAGGCATTGGCTCTTCCTTCACTTCAGCCTTAACCTCCACCAATGGATCACTCTGATCAATACCTGGAGTTTCAATACCTGATAATTCATCATCTGATGACTCTTCTTCCACACTTCTAACACTGCTACACAGTCTCTGATAACTATCCTTATTATCAGTAAACATTGGAGTCTGAATGACAAACTTTATTTTCCATTCATGATGTTCAACTCTATTCCATCCAGTATTCTCTAGAAATTTGACACTTGCACTGTAGTAACACACACCACTGTTCTTATCCCAAAATTTATAGGACCTATGATTATTGCTATACCCAATAAAATACAATAATCGCGCTCTATGTTGTCCTTTCTTCCTAATTTGAGATAGAATGTGCATCTATGCTGGTGCCCCAAACACATGAAGCCCAATGCAACAATATCACCAAAAAGGCTTGTAGAGTTGTTAACCTGATCCTACATCCTGGGTCTAGGGATTGCGCATGTGTCAAAGTTTTTTCTAGGCACCCTGCCTCGAGCTTCATGGTGATTTATTATGTAAAGGGAAATTTCTCTCTCAAAATACTATAAATCCTTATTGAAGAAAAACAGAGGGGTAGAGAATCCACAGAACTTCAAAGAGAATCTAAAGATTTATTGTTTTAAGCAAAGACGGAGATTCTTTTGCTACAACGAAGTGAGTACAATAAATTTTAAAATGGTGGAAGGTGGCGAGTCGAGCCTAAAGAAGATCAAAAAAAGTTGGATAGACTGTTAGAAATTGTTTCAGGATTTGAGCAGAGATTTATTACAGTGGTGTCAGCACTGGGAAATCTGGCTTCAGATGTAAAATTAGTTTAAAAAGAGGCTGACGTAGCTACTGGAAAAATTCAGAAAGTTGAAAAACAAGCTAAGGATCAGGAAGAGACTATTAAACAAATGAATTACAGAATTGCTAATTTGGAGGACTGTCAAAGGAGAAGAAATGTACGTCTGCATGGGTTTAGATCAGACTTTGCTTCAGGCTCAAATTTAAATGAAGCAGTAACTGGTTGGATTAATAAGCAAGGATGCCAAGGATCCCAAGTTGGTTCTGATGATATAATTTGTGTCCATTGGGCTGCCCCACGTAGAAACAGGGAGAGGCAAAGAGACATTGTTATGGCTTTGGCCATTGAGAAAAAAAGTGGAGATCGTCTACAAGTTTTTGAAAAGTTGTGCCAGCCTTAAACAAGATGGGAATGAGATAAGAGTTCTGAGAGATATCTCTTGGGAAACCTTGAGAGCGAGAGCTGCCTTATGCCCAATTTCAAGTCATTTATATCAAAGTGGAAAAAGGTTTACTTGGGGCTTTCCAGCTGCTATTTTGGTGTTCCAAGAAAATAAGGTGTACAGGGCACATACACTGGAAGAGGGAAAGGCATTATTGGATCAACTGGGGATCAGGTTTGAAGAAGGCGGAGCACAAGGAGCTATGGGTGAGACAAAAGAAGCAGAAGGAGAAGATCTTTTCAGCGGCCGTAGTACTAAGACGAGGAGGAAAGACAAAGAGAGGAGCAGCTGAAGGAGTTAACCGGACAGGTGGAGGCCATCAGAAGGAAGCATAGGAAAACAAGAGCTCAGCGTGAGAAAAAAGCGAAAAAGTGACCTTGTTGCCCCCCCATTTTTCGGAGATGTCTTTGGAATGTAGTGTATCTGTTATTCTTGTGGGGGGGGGAGAAGGAGAAGGGAAAATGGTAAAGGAAGTTAAAAAAAGTCAAAGAAGTTAAAGAAGGAATTATATAAATGAGAAGGGAGGGTGGGAGGGGAATTTTTCTCTTTAATTACATTTAAAAGTGGTTGAAAGTGGAGCTTAGTAGTGTGGGAATGCAATCAAGAGAATGTGCCTCATAACTGGACAAGGGTTTTCTTGTGCTCCCCCCTTTTGGTTGGGGGAGCATGGGGGGAGGCACGTTGGGGTGTGTGACAGGGGTAAGGAAGGGAAAAAAATTAAACCAAGGGCAAAACAAGAGGGTGAAAGGGTTATTTTGGTATATTATGATTGAGTGTAAGATAACGGTTTTAAATGTGAATGGTTTGGGATCAGATTTGAAACGTTTCGGGATATTAAGGATGGCTAAGCAACATAAGGTGGATATTGTGATTTTGACAGAAACACATAAAAGAAGGGGTGGAAGAGATAAATTGATTAATGATAGAAATTGGAAATGGGTAATTGAATCTCGAGGAACGCAAAATAATAGAGGTACGGCGATTCTTATTCATCAGAGGGTTCTTTTAGAAGAGGTTGGAGTTCAGAAAGATACAGAAGGAAGGTGGTTATTTGTTAAAGGGAAAATTAATCAAAAGAAGTTGACATTAGCAGCAATTTATGCCCCGAATACGAAAACAAAACAATTTATAATAAATACTAAGAGGAAGTTAGATAACTTTATGGAGGGCTCAACTTTTTTGGCAGGAGATTTTAATATGCAATTAACAAATGGGATTGGAAACAGTAGGACGCTACATTTAAACAGACTTAATATGGTGGATCTTCATGCAGATATTCCAAAATAGAAGTACATATTATTCAGCAAGATATCATACATTTAGCTGCATTGATTATATATTAATGAATAGGGGGGGCAATATACAAGTTTAAAAAGTAGATATTAAAAATATTTGGTTATCAGATCATGTCCCACTATTGGCAGAATTGGAAATAGGTCAGGAACGCAATCAAAGAATTTGGAGATATAATGCAGTTGTAACTGCTAGTGAACAAGATAAAGATAAATTGCAGACAGAGTTAGGTGAATATTTTAGAATTAATGATGTGGGGGATATTAAACAATCAATTATGTGGGATAGAAACATAGAAACATAGAAACAAAGAAGATTGACAGCAGAAAAAGATCTCATGGTCCATCTAGTCTGCCCTTATACTATTTCCTGTATTTTATCTTAGAATGGATATATATTTATCCCAGGCATGTTTAAATTCAGTTACTGTGTATTTACCAACCACGTCTGCTAGAAGTTTGTTCCAAGGATCTACTATTTCAGTAAAATAATATTTTCTCATATTGCTTTTGATCTTTCTCCCAACTAACTTCAGATTGTGTCCCCTTGTTCTTGTGTTCACTTTCCTATTAAAAACACTTCCCTCCTGAGCCTTATTTAACCATTTAACATATATAAATGTTTTGATCGTGTCCCCCCTTTTCCTTCTGTCCTCCAGACTATACAGATTGAGTTCATTAAGCCTTTCCTGATACGTTTTATGCTTAAGACCTTCCACCATTCTTGTAGCCCGTCTTTGGACCCGTTCAATTTTGTCAATATCTTTTTGTAGGTGAGGTCTCCAGAACTGAACACAGTATTCCAAATGGGGTCTCACCAGCGGGATCACAATCTCCTTCTTCCTGCTTGTTATACCTCTAGCTATGCAGCCAAGCATCCTACTTGCTTTTCCTACCGCCCAACGACACTGCTCACCCATTTTGAGACTGTCAGAAATCACTACCCCATAATCCTTCTCTTCTGAAGTTTTTGCTAACACAGAACTGCCAATACAGTACTCAGATTGAGGATTCCCTTTCCCCAAGTGCATTATTTTACATTTGGAAACATTAAACTGCAGTTTCCATTGCTTTGACCATTTATCTAGTAAAGCTAAATCATTTACCATATTGCAGATGCCTCCAGGAAATTCAACCCTATTGCACATTTTAGAGTCATTGGCAAATAGGCAAACCTTCCCTACCAAATCTTCCCCTATGTCACTCACAAACATATTAAAAAGAATAGGACCCAGAACAGACCCTTGTGGCACAGTGCTTGTAACTTGTCTCTGCTCAGATTACTCACCATTAACAATAACTCTCTGATGTCTATGCTTCAGCCAGCTGCAAATCCACTGAACTATCCAGCCATTAAGTCATATCTTCACTAATTTAGCTATCAGCTCTTTATATGGAACCTTATCAAAGGCTTTGCTGAAGTCCAGATAGGCAATATCCACGGTACCACGTTCATCCAACACCTTTGTGACATAGTCAAAGAAATCAATGAGATTAGTCTGACATGATTTGCCTTCAGTAAAGCCATGCTGATTTGGGCCCAATAAGTTATTGTTTTTTAGGTGCTGATTTATCCTCTTTTTGAGTAGAGTCTCCATCATTTTAACTACAACTGATGTCAAGCTAACTGGCCTGTAGTTACCAGCTTCTTCTCTACTGCCCTTCTTGTGGATAGGCACAACAGTGGCCATTCTCCAATCCTCAGGAACATCTCCTGTTAACAGGGATTGGTTAAATAAATCAGTCAGGGGGGGGGGTAGCAATGACAAATCTGAGTTCTTTAAGAACTCTGGGGTGGATGCCATCTGGACCCATTGCCTTATTTATCTTTAATCGTTCAAGTTTTTCTAAGACATTGGCTTCTAAGATCACTGGAGCTGGAGCTGAATCCATATATCCATCTATAGTATTATATTATATGATGTCTTTTGAGAAAACTGAACAGAAGTAGCTATTGAAATGGTCAGTGACCTTCTTATTCCCATCAATGCATCTATTATTCCTGGTATTAACCTTCGTGATGCTACAGTTTTTTCTTCTTCCTATCACTAATATATCTGAAGAAGGTTTTATCCCCCTTCTTTACAGATTTGGCAATTTCTTCCTCTTTTGAGGCTTTAGCAGCATATATTATCTGTTTTGCCTCCTTCTGTCTCATTTTATACTTCCAGACTCTTTATACCTCCTATAGGCAGCCTTTTTTCATTGACTATAGCTCACCCCAATTCTAATGACAGAATCTTCTTTATTTTGCATGCAAATCCAGAGAGTCTCCAGATATTTACATGTATTTTGAATTAGTGTTGTTTTTAGACTTTCCTAAACATAAATGGCTACTCCACCTTCCCTTCTCTCTATTCTATCCTTCCTATACAATGTATATCCTGGTATGGATATTTCCCATTCATTAGAATCCTTAAACCATGTCTCAGTTATGGCAACCAGATCCAAATTATCTCTAGATATTATGGCCATTAACTCACAAATCTTGCATGTAAGGCCTTTATGAGGGGACAATGTATATGTATGGAAGCAGATATTAGGAAGAGGTGGGGTAGAGAAAGGGAAATGAAGATAAGGGAAATAGATTTGATACAAGAGCAGCTAAGATTAACTAAAAGTAGAGATTGGAATAGTTTATTGAAATTGAAAAAGAAACAATTGATGGTGTATGATGAGATCCAATGGAACAAAATGAGAATGACGATGCGACAAAAAACATTGAGCTGGGGGGCAAAATCAATGCAGCAAATGGCAATTTGAAGAAGAGGAAAGAAAAATCATGTATATTAGCACTGAGAGACTCTAGTGGAGGGGTTAGATATGGTAAAGAGCAGCTAGAGAAGATAATGAGAAAATATTATGAGGATTTGTATAAAGAGGAGCAGGTTAAGATAGGAGTCTTCAATGTTGGGAAAATAGTAAGTGAAGAAGATAAACAAATATTGAATGCAGAAATTACACAAGATGAAATTGCTAGAGTAACTAAAGGGTTAAAACAAGCCAAAGCACCGGGATATTAATAGAATGTTAAATACACAATGGACAATCACTAAGGAAATGGTAGTATTAGTTAAAAGTAATGCAATGGGAGAATTTAGAGAAATAAAACAAGCAGCGATAGAAAGCGCTCAGCCGGTAATAGTTTTGGGTTGGAAGGATGCAACAAAATGGACAATGCAAAAATGGTATAGGTACATGGTGGAACATATTCAATTTGAAATTATGGATAAAAGGATAAATTTGGATAATGAAACTGATTTGAGAAAACTGATGGGATGGTGGAACAGGGTACGACGATATATGACGAATAGAATCTGAGACCAAGTTACAAGAAATAAATTGGAATCACTCTATAATTGCTCTTGGGCCAAAATGGGTTATATAATAAACCCTCCCGATTTGGTGGTGGGGTATGTGTGTGGGGGGTGGGCACTTTTCACTATGCACTGTTTTATGTTGTATGTATATTAAAATTGTTAAAAATTAATAATTTTTTTAAAAAAATAATAATCCTGGGTCTAGAAAGCTTAGAACTATGATGCCTAAAACACGATCTAAGTATTGACCACAAGATCATATACTGCTACGTCCTGCCTGTCAATGACTATTTCAGCTTCAACCACAACAACACAAGAGCATGCAACAGATTCAAACTTAATATTAACCGCTCCAAACTTGACTGTAAGCAATCGAGTTTATTTATTTATTGGATTTGTATGCCGCCCCTCTCCGGAGACTCGGGGCGGCTAACAGCAACAATAAAGCAGTGTACAATAGTAGTCTGATGTTAGAAACAATTAAAAACCCATTAATATAAAAAAACCAAACATACATACATACATACCATGCATAGAATTGTAAAGGCCTAGGAGGAAGAGGGTCTCAATTCCCCCATGCCTGACGGCAGAGGTGGGTTTTAAGCAGCTTACGAAAGGCAAGGAGGGTGGGGGCAATTCTAATCTTTGGGGGGAGTTGGTTCCAGAGGGCCGGGGCCGCCACAGAGAAGGCTCTTCCCCTGGGTCCCGCCAAGCGACATTCTTTAGTTGACGGGACCCGGAGAAGATCCACTCTGTGGGACCTAACTGGTCGCTGGGATTCGTGCAGCAGAAGGCGGTCCCTGAGATAATCTGGTCCGGTGCCATGAAGGGCTTTATAGGTCATAACCAACACTTTGAATTCTGATCGGAAACTGATCGGCAACCAATGCAGACTGCGGAGTGTTGCTGTAACATGGGCATATTTGGGAAAGCCCATGATTGCTCTCGCAGCTGCATTCTGCACGATCTGAAGTTTCCGAACATTTTTCAAAGGTAGCCCAATGTAGAGAGCATTACAATAGTCGAGTTTCGAGGTGATGAGGGCATGAGTGACTGTGAGCAGTGACTCCCGGTGCAAGTAGGGTCGCAACTGGTGCACCAGGCGAACCTGGGCAAACGCCCCCCTCACCACAGCTGAAAGATGTTTCTCTAATGTGAGCTGTGGGTCGAGGAGGACGCCCAAGTTGCGAACCTTCTCTGAGGGGGCCAGTGACTCTCCCCCTAGGGTAATGGACGGACAGATGGAATTATCCTTGGGAGGTAAGACCCACAGCCACTCCGTCTTGTCTGGGTTGAGCTTAAGTTTGTTGACACTCATCCAGGCCCCAACATCCTCCAGGCACCGGCACATCACTTCCACTGCTTCGTTGGCTGGACATGGGGTGGAAATGTACAACTGGGTATCATCGGCGTATTGATGATACCTGACCCATGCCCTTGGATGATCTCACCCAGTGGTTTCATGTAGATATTAATAGTAGGGGGGAGAGGACTGACCCCTGAGGCACCCCACAAGGGAGAGACCTAGAGGTCGACCTCTGACCCCCCACTAACACCGACTGCGACCGACCAGAGAGGTATGAGGAGAACCACTGAAGAACAGTGCCTCCCACTCCCAACCCCTCCAGCCGGTGCAGAAGGATACCATGGTCGATGGTATCGAAAGCTGCTGAGAGGTCAAGAAGCACCAGGACAGAGGACAAGCCCCTGTCTTGGGCCCGCCAGAGATCATCCATCAACGCGACCAAAGCAGTTTCCATGCTGTAGCCGGGCCTGAATCCAGACTGTTGAGGACCTAGATAATCAGCTTCTTCCAAAGACCGCTGGAGCTGAAATGCCACCACTTCTCGACAACCTTCCCCATAAAGGGAAGGTTGGAGACTGGATGGTAGTTATTGAGTACAGCTGGGTCCAGGGAAGGCTTCTTGAGGAGGGGGTGCACAAGTGCCTCCTTATAAGGGGCTGGAAAGGACCCACTCCCCAAGGAAGCATTGACAATCTCCCAGACCCAGCTCTGCATCACCTCTCGACTGGCCGAAACCAACCAAGAGGGACATGGATCCAGTAGACAGGTGGCAGAACACACAGCTCCAATGGCCCTGTCCACTTCCTTAGGTGTCACCAAGTCAAACTCCTCCCAGAGAGATGGACAAAAATGTTTAGCCCCAGTCACCTCGACTGACTCGTTGTCAGTCGACTCTGTTTTACAATTGGAGTCGAGGTCCGCTCGAATCCGAGCAACTTTATCAGCGAAAAACATGTTAAAATCCTCAGCACTACTCTGCAAGGGCTCCCCAACTCCCCCCTGGTTAAGAAGGGAGCGGGTTACCCTAAACAGAGCGGCCGGGTGGGATTCCGCTGATGCAATCAAGGTGGCATGATACGCGCATCTTGCTGCCTTGAGCGCCACTTTGTAAGTCATAATATGAGCTCTTACAAGTGTTCGATCGGATTCAGACTTACTCTTCCTCCATCGCTTCTCTAGACGTCTCTTCTGGTGTTTCAACTCCCGGAGCTCCTCGTTGAATCATGGAGCTCTGCGGGGTCTAGTGCCGCGGAGAGGTTGCAGCGGCGCAATTCGGTCAAGAGCCTCTGCTGCAGCCTTGTTCCAGGCCTCAGCCAGAGACTCTGCCGAACTGTGGACGAGTGCATCTGGAAGAGCCCCAAGTGCCTTCTGAAAGCCTTCTGGATCCATCAGGCGCCTGGGGCGGAACAACTTAATCGGTTCCGCCTCCCTGCGAGGGAGGATTGGAGCCAGGAAGTCAAGCTGCAGCAGAAAATGGTCTGACCATGACAAAGGTAACACTTCTAAGCCCCTTAATCTCAGACCATTACTCAGTTGCTCAGACAGGAATACCATGTCGGGTGTGTGCCCCCCCCCTCGTGAGTCGGACCCTGTACTACTTGGGTCAGGTCCATGGCTGCCATGGTGGCCAAGAACTCCTCTGCCAGTCCAGAGGACCCACCGAGTGATGGCAGGTTAAGGTCTCCCAAGACAATAAGTCTAGGGAACCCCACCGCCAGCCCGGCCACCTCCTCGAGTAGCACAGGCAGGGCTTGTGCCACGCAGCTGGGAGGCAGGTACGTGAGAAGCAAGCCCACCTGAACCCCTAAGTCCAACTTCACCAGGAGGGACTCACAACCCGCAATCTCCGGAGCAACGAGTCTGCGCAGGCAAAGGCTCTCCCTGGCTATAATAGCCACTCCTCCCCCCCTTCCCTGGGGTCAGGGTTGATGCCATATCTGAAACCCGGCTGGGCAGATTTCAGAGAGAGGGACTCCTCCCTACGGGCCCAGCCAGGTTTCAGTTACACATGCCAGGTCGGCCTCCTCATCCAGGATTAAAGTTGTTGAAACATGGAACTTATTTACAGACTAAGAAGCGTCAACCCCTAACCCCCAACATTTTCCCCTTAGACTATCCACGATTGACCTTTCCAGGTTTCTAAGAGGTCAGTAGGGCTTACATAAGTGCACTAGTATGCCTTCCATCCCCTGTCCAATTGCCCCTCTTTGATCTCATGTATCTTTTCTTCCTTTCATATATCTTCTCCCCTATTTTTATATCTTTTCTTCTATACTTGTCTTTATATATATTACTATTTTTCTATTCTCTTCAATGCGTAGTGTGTATTGGACAAAATAAAAAAATAAAAAATAAAATAAAATAAACTTAAGTCAGGTTTCCTCCCATACCATTTTGTAAACGGTATTTTTCCAGTTGCTGAATGTACCACATTGTTTAATATAACATTTGCACACATCAATGCCTCAGCCCACAACTGAATTGACAAGCCTGAATCCCTTATCATAGTCCTAATCATTGCTTGCAAAGTTTGTCCTCTTCTCTCTACAAAGGCATTGTGCTGCAGTCTATATGGTGCAGACAGCCTATGCTCAATACCAGAGTCCTTCAACAAGCCAACAAATCTACGGTTTGTAAACTCGGTCACCACACTAATCACTTTTCTGTTCATTCTTCTTTCTACAAATTTCAGCCATAGGAAAAATATAGCACACAGAAAATATATCTCTAACAAAGAACTCCCCCCAAGAGGAATGGTGTTGGCTGCCTCTTATGGCCAACCAGCAAATGTTTCCTAAAGGCAGTGTTTACATTGTACAAACTGACATTGGTATCTACTGAATAGCAACACCCAACCAGTAGTCCAGCGGAGCAGCGAGAAGGAAGGGATACCGCTGCTCCGCTGGACTACGGCGATAACATCAAAAATATAGGTGGTTTTGAACTAGTTTGAAGGCCAGTGTGCATGTCCGGGAAGCTGAAAGTTCCTTGTCTCAGTGTCCGGTTCCTGTGCGGCGTCCTCTCCTTGGTTTGGCCGTGGGAGAGCTGAGAGCTGGGAGCCCCGATCAGCTGGGGCTCGGAAGATGGCGGCCGCCAGCGGGCACATTCGGTGAGCCGGGGTGCATATTCAGCGAGCCGGCGTGGATATTCAGTGAGCCGGCGTGCATACTCGGTGGGCCGAAGGTTCTTCATCTTGATGCCCGATTCCTGTGCGGCGTCCTCCCCCTGTTTTTTGCTGTGGGAGAGCGGAGAGCTGAGAGCCCCGATCAGCTGGGGCTCGGAACATGGCGGCCGCTGTGGAATGAGTGAACTGCCCCGCCTCCGAGTTCTCTCCCTGAGTTCCTCTCTCGCTCCGGGAATGTTCCCACGCCGAGATTGAGGCTGGGGGGACGAGTGAAGGAGTTTGGGGTGAGATTCGCGAATGAACAAGCTGGTGAGTCGGGTGAGCCGATCGAGTTGACTGTGTTGGAGGA
This sequence comes from Erythrolamprus reginae, assembly GCF_031021105.1. Taxonomy (NCBI): domain Eukaryota; kingdom Metazoa; phylum Chordata; class Lepidosauria; order Squamata; family Dipsadidae; genus Erythrolamprus; species Erythrolamprus reginae. The sequence continues at coordinate 49,548,297 of NC_091963.1, forward strand.
GGACACTCTTGAGGACAATGCGACCAGCCAGGCAGACCGGGACGCTGAGCAGCTGTGCGGTGGGTGCGCTCGGCGCTGGAGGAGACCTGGCGGACGGAGAACTGACCATTGCAATAGGAGAGAGGAGACTGAAAGGAGACCAAGGGAGGAGGACTGGTAGAGCAAGGTCTGGTGGTGGGAGAGTTATACAGACATGGACGCCCCCTCCCTATTCTGGGGGGGGGAGAGAGAGAGATGCTGAATGATCCTTGACTTTTGAATAACCTCTGCCCCTGAGAACTTGGCACTTTGAGAAACTTGGCACTTTTGAGAAACTTGGCACTTTGAAAAACTTGGCACTTTGAAAAACTTGGCACTTTGGGAAACTCAGCACGTTGAGAACTTTAGCACTTTTATTAGTTGCTGATGACCGGATTCCCTAAATGAATTGAATCATTCACTATTACCTATATTTGTATTTTCTGTATTTTTATTGTTATTTTTATTCAGTTTTATATTTATAGGTTTTTTAAAATTTGATGAATTTAGATATTTTTCTTATTGTATTTTAATAATCAAGTTAATCCATTTTAATTATTACTAATTTAATCTTAATATTATTGGGGGGTTTCTTAATGAATGGATGACTGGGGTGTATGTAATATTGTGCATAGGATGAATGATTGGTGTGACTGTGATGGTTGGAGTGGGTGGGGTTGTGGTATGCATGAGATGAATGAAAATAGTATGAATGACAGATTTGGCCCACCTGACGCTCGGGAGACAGGAGAGGAAGGGGCACTGATCTCTGGGGTGGCAGAGGGTCGAAATATTCCAGTGTTGCTGGGGAGAGGCAGATATGGCGGGGGCCACAGAGTTAGCCATTCCAGGGGAACGGGGGATCGTTGCTTAATAACGATCCCTTGTTCTGGCTCTGTGAGCCCAATCTTGGGTACTGGTGATGAATGTAACTCTGGCCCTGGGCTCAGGTTGCTGCTACTCAATGCCAGGTCGGTGGTAAATAAAGCTCTCCTCATCCGGGATTTGATCCTGGATGAGGAGGCCGACCTGGCATGTATTACTGAAACCTGGCTGGGCCCAGAGGGGGGTGTTCCTCTCTCTGAAATTTGCCCAGCCGGGTTTCAGATATGGCATCAACCTCGACCCCAGGGAAGGGGGGGAGGAGTGGCTATTATAGCCAGGGAGAGCCTTTGCCTACGTAGACTCATTGCTCCGGAAATTGCGGGTTGCGAGTCTCTCTTGATGAAGTTGGACTTAGGGGTTCAGGTGGGCTTATTTCTCACGTACCTGCCTCCCGGCTGCGTGTCAAAAGCCCTGCCTGTGCTACTCGAGGAGGTAGCCGGGTTGGCGGTGGAGTTCCCCAGACTTATTGTCTTGGGGGACTTCAATCTGCCGTCACTCGGCGAAACCTCGGGGTTGGCACAGGAGTTCATGGCCACCATGACAGCCATGGACCTGACTCAAGTAGTACGGGGTCCGACTCATGAGGGGGGGCACGCACCGGACATGGTATTCCTTTCCGAGCAATTGAGCAATGGTCTGAGACTAAGGGGCTTAGAAGCAGTGCCTTTGTCATGGTCAGACCATTTTCTACTACGGCTTGACTTCCTGGCTCCAATCCTTCCCCGCAGGGAGGCGGAACCAATGAAGATGTTCCGCCCCAGACGCCTAATGGATCCAGAGGGTTTCCAGACGGCGCTTGGGGTTATTCCAGAGGCACTCATCCACAGTTCGGCGGAGTCTCTTGCGGAGGCCTGGAATACGGCTGCTGCGGAGGCTCTCGACCGGATTGCGCCTTTGTGACCTCTCCATGGCGCTAGACCCCGTAGAGCCCCATGGTTCAACGAGGAGCTCCGGGAGTTGAAACGCCAAAAGAGACGTCTAGAGAAGCGATGGAGGAAGAGTAGGTCTGAATCTGATCGAACACTTGTAAGAGCTTTTATTAAGACTTACAAAGTGGCGCTCAAGGCGGCAAGATGCGCGTACCATGCCGCCTTGATTGCATCAGCGGAATCCCGCCCGGCCGCTCTGTTTAGGGTGACCCGCTCCCTCCTTAACCAGGGGGGAGTTGGGGAGCCCTTGCAGAGTAGTGCCGAGGAGTTTAACACGTTTTTCGCTGATAAAGTCGCTCAGATCCGGGCCGACCTCGACTCCAATTGTAAAACAGAGTCGACTGACAACGAGTCAGTCGAGGTGACTGGGGCACGTACTTGTCCACCTGTCTGGGAAGAGTTTGATCTGGTGACACCTGATGAAGTGGACAAGGCCATTGGAGCTGTGAGTTCCGCCACCTGTTTACTGGATCCGTGTCCCTCCTGGTTGGTCTTGGCCAGCAGGGAGGTGACACGGAGCTGGGTCCAGGAGATTACCAACGCTTCCTTGGGGAGGGGAGTTTTTCCATCACTCTATAAAGAAGCGCTTGTGCGCCCCCTCCTCAAGAAGCCCTCCCTGGACCCAGCAGTACTTAACAACTATCGTCCAGTCTCCAACCTTCCCTTCATGGGGAAGGTTGTCGAGAAGGTGGTGGCACTCCAGCTCCAGCGGTCCTTGGAAGAAGCCGATTATCTAGGTCCCCAGCAGTCGGGCTTCAGGCCCGGTTACAGCACGGAAACCGCTTTGGTCGCGTTGATGGATGATCTCTGGCGGGCCCGGGACAGGGGTTTATCCTCTGTCCTGGTGCTCCTCGATCTCTCAGCGGCTTTCGATACCATCGACCATGGTATCCTTCTGCACCGGTTGGAGGGGCTGGGGGTGGGAGGCACTGTACTTCAGTGGTTCTCCTCCTACCTCTCTGGCCGGTCGCAGTCGGTGTTAGTGGGGGGTCAGAGGTCGACTCCGAGGTCTCTCCCTTGTGGAGTATCCCAGGGGTCGGTCCTCTCCCCCTTGCTATTTAACATCTACATGAAACCGCTGGGTGAGATCATCCAAGGACATGGGGTGAGGTATCATCAATATGCCGATGATACCCAGCTTTACATCTCCACCCCATGCCCAGTCAACGAAGCGGTGGAAGTGATGTGCCGGTGCCTGGAGGCTGTTGGGGCCTGGATGGGTGTCAACAGACTCAAGCTCAACCCGGATAAGACGGAGTGGCTGTGGGTTTTGCCTCCCAAGGACAATCCCATCTGTCCGTCCATTACCCTGGGGGGGGAATCATTGACCCCCTCAGAGAGGGTCCGCAACTTGGGCGTCCTCCTCGATCCACAGCTCACATTAGAGAACCACCTTTCAGCTGTGGCGAGGGGGGCGTTTGCCCAGGTTCGCCTGGTGCACCAGTTGCGGCCCTATCTGGACCGGGACTCATTACTCACAGTCACTCATGCCCTCATCACCTCGAGGTTCGACTACTGTAATGCTCTCTACATGGGGCTACCTTTGAAAAGTGTTCGGAAACTTCAGATCGTGCAGAATGCAGCTGCGAGAGCAGTCATGGGCTTACCCAGGTATGCCCATGTTTCACCATCACTCCGCAGTCTGCATTGGCTGCCGATCAGTTTCCGGTCACAATTCAAAGTGTTGGTTATGACCTTTAAAGCCCTTCATGGCAGTGGACCAGAATATCTCCGAGACCTCCTTCTGCCGCACGAATCCCAGCGACCGATTCGGTCCCACAGAGTGGGCCTCCTCCGGGTCCCGCCAACTAAACAATGCCGGTTGGCGGGCCCCAGGGGGAGAGCCTTCTCTGTGGCGGCACCGGCCCTCTGGAACCAACTCCCCCCGGAGATCAGAACTGCCCCTACTCTTCCTGCCTTCCGTAAACTCCTCAAAACCCACCTTTGCCGTCAGGCATGGGGAAACTAAACATCTCCCCCTGGGCACGTTGAAGTTATATATGGTATGTCTGTATGTGTGTATGTTAGTACAGGGGATTTTCTTAAACTTATAATATTTTAATTAATTGGATTGTATTGGATTGTTTTTCACTTGTTGTGAGCCGCCCCGAGTCTTCGGAGAGGGGCGGCATACAAATCCAAATAATAAATAAATAAATAAATACTAACAGCAATATCCCCCCCCCCCAAAAAAAAAGATATGAAGCATGCTTTTAAATGAGCATCTATGCGTTCTGCTATGGAGTTAATGTATTTTTTATTTTTGCTTTTATGGTTGTTTCTTTTATGGTTTGGAATCTATCAGGCATGGTAATTAGACTATGCAGTATCAGTAAACATGATGGATAGAAATGAAGAAATGTGGAAGTTGTTTGAAGGAAGATGTCTACACTATTGCTCCCAAGCAGGCATTGTGGACATATTTTGAGCAAATGCAGCACTTTTTGTATTCTTCATTCCCATTGGTGGTTTTGTTACATTTGTAGCACCTGTTGTCATTGATAGAGGTGTCTTTAATGTTAGTTGAGGTTTTTTTTAAATTTGGCATTGTCTATAATGAAATATAGGTCAATGAACAAGTAGTGGGTGACAATTAAATAGTGTCAAATTAACTAAGTAGTATTAATAATCCATCAACATAATTAATTAATATCAATGATAAATCAAAATAATTAATATCAACAATCAATCAATTAATTAATTAATCAAAAATCAGTCTAACCAACAATAAGGTAATTAATTATACTAATTCATGCATGGATAATTAATAACAAGTAGGCTGAAATACTTTTTTAAAAAACAGGCTGAAATACTTTTTTGTTTTGCTTTGTTTTGAATTGCTTTACAGCATATAGTTTACAGGTATTGATGGTAGCAGTTGATTCTGGTGGATTGGTAGATCCTGCTAGGTGGAGGTGTCAGTAATAGTAGTCAATGGATGCAGTAGAAGTTAGATTTTATTGTTGTACAATTTTTGTACAATCTTATATAATTTAGAGAACATCACAAAGAAGAAGCCAGAGATAAAGTGTCTAATCCAGCATAATATGAAGGAAATACAATTCTAGAACAAATTAGAAGCAAACTTTTTGGTTCATTTTAGAATGGAGAATTTTTTTGGACAGTTTTAGCAGTAGAGCTTAATAAATATGTTTATGCATGCTTTGAAAATGTTTATGAAGAAATGCTTTGGCCCTACCTAACCTCTCTGTAATCCATTAAAGCAGCTTGATTCTTTTTCAGGGGTGTGATAAGCCTGAAAAATGTTGGGGATCCTTGAATAAACAGAGTAGTATCATGTTCACCTAAGTACCAATGCATTTCTAAGTAAGTGAAGCATGTAAAATAAGTTCCGGGATAATATATTGCAAGAATCCAGATTTGATCCAATAATGATTTATTGAAATTTAGACAACCTTAGAAGCAGCAATTTTACAGCAATTCACAAATTGATTACTTTGTTTGCATGGTCTACAGAATCCCTTGGTAGTCTTGCATGTAGGCAGCTAGATAGTAGTGAACAGATTTTTACTTTATTTTTATTTTTTATTTTGCTGTTAACAGTTAATATAGCTCTGTGTGCTAGGACAGGCTAAGATATTGAGATGTAGAAAATGTGTCTCTTTCTGAATAAGTATGCCTTTTATGTTGGCTCACCTCTGCCCTGCTTTATTGGTCCTAAGCATGATATGGAACTATAAACTTTATTTCATTCAGATTAATTTCTGAGACTCTTCCAAGTTTATATATAGTAGGTAAGAATAACACACAAGCAGAAAGTAATACTTATTAAGCCCAAAGATAGAGCACAAAAACTAAAATAGGCTCTAAAAAAAAGCTCACAAACAATGGCCCCTAAAGTACTTTGGACTAATTATAACTGACATTTGTATTAGTTCATGCAAAATTAATAGATTTCTAAAATTTTCATTTTAGTATTTTTCAGTCTGCCCAAATGATCCACCTCTGAGTAGTCCAAAGGAAATAAAATACCAGTGAATTCATCACTTGGTAGTCCCCAAACCTCTTACATTACTCTTCTTTGTGAGGGAGTCTTTTAACTTTTTCATTACTTTGATCTTAAAAATAGATTTTTAATTAAATTCAGGACTATTATTCCCCTTTTGGGAAATTGGGAAAAACAAATGCAACTTAGATGCAGGACCACTGAGCATAATGCTATACCTCTCTTTACAGTTTGCTTTGGCATTTTTATATATTGTCTGTTAATAAAATGTAATGATTTTCATCTTTTAGTTTGACATGTGAGACATTTATCTTTTATCTATTATATACAGTATTTCAGCCCATAAATACATAAAATGACAAAATAAATTACTTAATCTTGTGTTATATTTGGAAATACATTAAAGCATAGCTCTATAAGAAAATTTTACTTTTAACATCTTGGACTGGTCTTCTATTTTGTATGATTTTTGTATTACGTTCAAAGAGTATTAAGGCATCATCTCAGCCAAAAGTGTTCACAAGAACCACGTTTTAACAATTTTCAAAATGAAATTCATCCGGTTTGGCAAAGAGTATGTTCAATTGGTTATTTACATAGACACAAACACACATGAACACAAACAATCTTTTTTAATTATAAAAACTGTCAAAATCCCCTAGATCTTACTTAAAAAGTTAGTTTAAAAAGTTACATAGATGTTCTACAGGATATTGTCCTGTCATATATTCTTTTCATATTCCAATATCGGAATATCTACCTGATTTAAAACTAGTAATTGTGCTGCCCCTTTGCTACACAAATTGCAAATGCTCACAACACCCTTCTTTAATAACTTTATTCATAACATTTTTCATCCAAATTATCAAACAGTCATTTCATTTCCAGTTAAATTCATTAGCTCTCAGCAACTCTGCATTCCAATTTCAGTTCTAATTTAATGGCTCCAGGAGCCGGGCCAAAGGCTGAATCATTGCTGTCCCAGATAGATAAAATTCCATATACATTACACACTCTGACAGCTTCCCCAAAAGTTTAGATAACTTACATGTTCTTGGGTAAAAGTTCTTTCATAGCTAGAAGCCATGATTTCTGATAAACATCATCAGAGCCTGGAAGAAACAGCCTCAGTTGCATTCCACAAAGGATTTACCCAGACTCCCATTTTTTATATAGCTCTAGTGATGAATCAGCCACTCTAGACTACACATAGTACAGAATCAATTCTTTTTCTCATACAATTTCTGCTGTCTACTCTGGAATCTTCTAAATCTAGGATCTAACAGTGGTTTGTTTTCCATAAGGTCTCCCTCCTCCTCCTCAGAAATAGTCTGCATTAACACCTCTTCACCTTCATCTATCTCCCCTTCACTTTTTGCCTCAGCTGGCAAGGGGGTGGTGCCAGTGCATCCAGATGACTCTGGTTCTTCGTCATCATCATCTGATATTATCAAAGTTGATCTAGACTCACTCACAACAGTAATAAAACTATTTAATTTAGCAGGTCTAAAGTTAAGTTTCAACTGGAAATACCATCTGTGTTATGACTTCTGGGTCTGTTCTAGTTAAAAAAACAGAGCAAAATAATTATAATGTTCTTAGCTAAGGAAGAAATCATTTTCTTCATCTGAATATAAGTCAACAAAATTTCCCATCCTTTGTGAATTTAATAAACATTTGTTTTCTTGAAACTGAAAAGGAAATGAGAAATATATGTTTTTCTTGCTGTATCATATGCTTCTGTCACAGTGATTGTTCATCTTCTTTGGGATAAGTGCTGAAATATGATGTAGTATGGTTTCATTCTTAGTCATTTCCAAATTCTATTCCAGGACATTTGGGATAGAGCCCAAGAGCTTAGCATGCTTTCCTTTTTTCATGGTAAAATTGTGCAAATATGCATTAGAGTGTGAACACAAACAGTCTAATACATTTTTGCAAAGCTCTTTATGTTTACTGTTTATTGCAGATACCAGATCCTAATTAAAAATGCACTAACAAAAGCCAAGATACAAAGAACAAAGATATCATGAAAGCTGGGTTAAAACAAACAAACAAACAAACAAACAAACAAACCATACCACGATTAATCCTCAGGGATTTTTTTTTTATTCTGCATCATCTCCTGTACAATAGTTCATATGACAGTGAAAAGAATGTAAAATTAAATATTATGATGAACTTCACCAAACTGTATTAAAAATAAATAATACTGTGGTTATATTTCTCTGAATTTAACTTTTTTCCAAATATCACAGCTACATCCAAACCTCTTTCCCTGTGTTAGATTTTAGTGTTATCCTGGAAGAAAGATAGCTTTTTAAACCATAATAGCCTGAAGTTTTAAAAAAGGAGTGAAGTCAAATTAATTCTGAATTTAAAAAAACTAAAAAAAATTCAAATTATATGGCATTACTTACCCTTTGGTAAGTAATACTAATAATTTATTTCTTAGCATAGTAGCCTTTAGATGTGTCATCTGTCAATTTTCAATCCCTCATTGAGCGTACCTAATGCCCAAGGATTTGGGATTGAAATTTAACACATCTGTAGAACATCAGTTGGTGAAAGGCTGCATTGATCTATATTAAATCAAAGCTAAATCAGAATTATCTATGGAAGGTCTGTTGTTGTCATGACAAATGCCAGAAAAGGAGATTCCACAGAGCAGGAATCAGTTTTGGAAGTTTATGGAAAATCTGACAAAGATAGGTTTCATTTCTAGTACTAAGGCAAAGTAATAGATGCAATTTACATAGACTTCTGCAAAGCATTTGACTCAGTGGTACATCACACTACTTCTAAAAATTAAATCTTATGGCATTTCTGGACCCCTGCACAAATGGATTACTGTGTTCCTATCAAACAGGCAACGTGGTCAAACTAGGTAACACTTTATCAAACCCTTTACCTGTTATCACCGGTGTTTCCCAAGGCAGTGGCTTAGGACCAACTCTATTTATTCTTTACATAAATGACTTTTATGATAATAGAAAAAGCAGCTGTGTCCTCTTTGCAGATGATGTAAAACTATTTAACACCATCGACAACATTAATATCCTTCAAAAAGACATTGACTATATATCAGCTTGACCAAACAAGTGGCAACTTCAAATCTCAATCAACAAATGTTTAGTCTTATACATTACCAAAAATAATCAGAACACAAAATAAAAACTAGATGATCATGACCTTGCTTATGATCCTCACTCAGTAAAGGACTTTGGAGTACTCACCCAGCAACTTAGCATTGCTAAGAAAGCATTAAGAGTGTTCAATCTAATCTGCTGTAGCTTCTTCTCTGGTAATATTGTATTTTAAATAGAGCATACACAACATTTACTAGACCAATCCCCTAATAGAGTTCATCTATCTGGAATCCACACTACATATCGGACATTAATACAATTGAGAATATCTAGAGATATTGCACAAGACCAGCACTACATTCCCCCATTCGCAACAGAATACCTTATGCCACCAGACTTGAAATTTTGGGCCTAGAAAATTTAGAATTACACCACTTCAACCTAACCTAAGTATAGCACACAAAATTATATGACACATATAATTATCTGCAGTATCTGTCAATAACTACATCTGCTTCAACTGCAACCATACATGATCTCTCAATAAATACAAATTTAATGTAAACCACTCCAAACTTTATTGACTGCAGCAACAGAGTGGTCAATTTATTTATTTATTTATTATTTGGGTTTCTATGCCACCCTTTTCCGTAGACTCAGAGCGGCTTACAAAGCACCCTGGAATACATTACTTGACTCTGTAGTTTCTTCCCAAACCCCTGAAACTTTGACCTTAAATTATCTACCGTTGACTTCAACCCATTCCTAAGAGTGGGCATGCATACGTGCACTAGCATGCCTACTGTCCCTGTCCTAATGTCCCCATGTATTTTGTAAAATACCATGTACTCAAAACCATGCATTTATATATTTATATTAATGTTGTACTTTGTTTATAGCAATATACGTGCTTGATCAAACAAACAAACAAACAAACACAAACACAAACACAAACACAAACACAAACACAAACAAACAAACAAACAAACAAACAAACAAACAAACAAACGTACTTCTTTTAAAATAGACAGGAAAGAATTATCCAGAGCCTGCTATAGGGAACTGTTGCCACTTAATGATAGGCAAATGCAAAATAGTTTGATTTAATCTGAGTTTTCTTTTATTTTCCTTTGTGCAGCATAATTTGATAAGAGTGGAAGGTGTAAATGACCTTAACCTGGTGTGGATATATATCTATTGCATTAAATATTCCTTTGAATCTTGTTGAACTAAAATTATACTATTATAAATTTTTTTCAGAAGTTTTGCTTTGTAAAAAAAAATTGGTGATTATGATATTTTTCAAATTGAATATAAAAACAATGTTTGGAACTACAGAAGCACAAAATATAATTAAAAATGTGGATTATGAGGCATTAATTTTAATTTTGTTTTTTGGAAAAATTATAAAAGGTTATAATTTACTCTGATTTAAATAAGGAATTATTTTTATTAGGATTAGAGTGGTTTAAATTTGAATATGATAAGGAGTTTCTTTTTAATTTTTTTTCTTTATAAAAAGGATTAGGCAGGAGGAATTTATTAACTTTAAAGTATGATTTCACTGGGTTTTCAGCTTTTTTCCCTTCCTTAGAATAGGGCATGATGATTCCACTGGGTTTACCTTTCCTTTAGAATAGGGTATGATGATTCTACTGAACTTAAAGTCTCATAATCAGAGTAGGGCATTATGATTCAGCTGGGTATGCAGCGATACAACTAGAGTAGGGTATGATGGTTACACTGGGTATTCAGTGATATAAAGGGAAATGGAAATGATGAGTTTATTACTTTATTTGGTTTTCAGTGATATGGATTAGAGTAGGTTGGAGGATTTTATTGGTTTACTTTTGAACCATAAAATTCTGCAGGGTATGACAATTATATTGGGTTCTACATGGAATGTATGCAAGAAAAAGGAGAAAGATATTTTTTCTTTCTCTTTCCCCCCTTCTTTTCTCTTCTTTTCTCTTTTTCTTTGCTTTTGTCTTTTCTTTTTATTACTTTTCTTTTCTTTACTTTCCTCTTTAATCTTTATTTTTTTTAATTTTAATTTTTTATTTTATCTATTAAATGGAATTAATTATGTTTATTAATTTGGCTTATTAATTTGGTGATATTAGGGATGTATTATTTGTTTTTTCCCCCCTCTACATATTTCTTTATTATAATTATTTTTTAGCAAGGGTTGGATTTAATTTAAATACCATTGGATGCAATTAGAAATTTGTGCTCCTTTTAAATGTTTTTTCTCTTTCTTTCAAAGGGCTTTAGTGTAAAAACAGAAAAAATCTATAAAGTGATGTGTGATAGGTTCAATTACAGTATTTTATTTATTTATTAGATTTGTATGCCGCCCCTCTCCAGAGACTCGGAGCGGTTATATATTCATGATTAGTATCCAAAAATCCATAAGATACATAATCTTAATCATATCCAAAATCAGACATGCAAAACTTAATTATAATATGTTTTAGCATGATGTATGCAGTAAATTTCTCTTCTGATGCAGGCTGGGTTGTCCTTATGTGGTTCAATTTCAATTAGGAAGTTGGATACACTGGGCTCAGGCAATGCGTAACAGTCCAAGGACAAGAATTCAAACACACACGTGCTCTTCTAATCAGCAAACTTGTATTAAACAAACAAAAAAGGGTTACTCAAAACAGTCCTTAGTGTCAGGAAACAATGATAGTGCAAGGCTTACTTCAGCCACATACAAAACACAGGAAAAAGCAAACAAAGACAACCTTCAATGAGCAGAGACATTTCAGGAGTCCTTTGAATCTTTGGAGCAAACAGCAAGTCCCAGAGGTTTCACCTCCCACGTGCCTGAAAAAGCTGAGTTGAAATCCAAAGACACGAAACAGAAATTTCAGAGCAGGAACCACAAAATAACACAGATAAACAGCCATAATTTGCCTTGTGCCTCTGTTCCCTTTTATACCTTTAGCCCTCATTAAGGGAACCACACCCAACCCAGGTGCTACTCTGATGACTGTAATAATCCTTCAATTGATCCCTCCTTTGCATAGCTCTTCAGCTACGCATGTCTATGAATTGATCTGCAGAGGAATCCAAGGACAAAAGACTGTCTGAGGGACTGCATGCCAAATCCCCTGGGCTGTCTGCTGAGTCCTGCGAACCAGTGGCCTCATCCTCCTGGCTGTCTGCCACGTCTTCCTGGCTGTCAGCCAGGCTTTCGCACTCACTTTGTGCCGCATCTCTTCCATCTGTGGGAGCAACGGCTGGCCCAGGCCCAAACACAACACACTGTACTGTGGAAAACAAATATTCTGCAGAGATCATAGGCATTTCTATTAAAAAAATAAAAAAGAATCTATGGCTCTTCTGATGTTGCTGAGTGCACTTTCCAACATCTCACACATTGGGCTAGAACTGATGGGCTTTGAATAACCTATAGAAGTCTATGTGTTTCCTGTCCCTGAAGTAGACAGCAATATTATACTGACTGTAATATTGTACTCTTGCATAGCTTGCTAACATCAATGCATTTACTTCTGAGAAAATGTGAATTGCAGGAATTTACAGAATTCCTATTATTTCATACAGAATAGGATAAATCCTAACATCTTCCTAAATTACAGTACTTTTATCATATTTATATGAACGACATTTTAAAAGTACATAAAATTAAAATTTCATGGCTATGATTCTCTGTTTCTTCTACTTTTAATAATTGCACTACAATAAATGAACTATTTTCCACTACATTGGGATCACCTTATCAGAGCACACTCTCTAAACCAAAGTTGCTGCCAGTTTTTGCCCTATATATCAACTCCTTCCTGAATTTGGCAGGCAGTTGCTGATGCCACACAGCATTTCCAGTTATTTATTCAGCTTTAATACTATAGCAAACAGCTTTGCTATGAATGCTCAGTAATTCCTTTGGGGTAAGCCATTTTGCTGGAATAACCTCCAAATAGAAGGGTGTTGGCAGTAGTTGATAGAGAAAAGATTTCATGTTGTATTCAGTTTCCTCACTTTATTGTGGAAGCTTCATCTTTCGTATTATCTCATCTTTTGTGTGCACATTATTAGTATCTCCTTTAGGATTTTAACATCATATTCACTGGTTTATAATTTCCTGCCACTGGATTTTAGATTGTGCTGAGGTATAATGCTTGTATCATGATTTATCTATGATTTTTCTACAATAAATTAAATGCAAATATATTTAATATTATTTGAATATAGGATTAAATCATTAAGAGGCGAGAAGTGAGAAGCTTAAAGAACAAAAGGCAGTTTATGAATCAGTATATAGATATATTGGATATAAGGATGATAGACAGAAGGTAGAAAAGTTAAGGAGTGGTATAGTGAATGTTATTTATGTAAACTTTAATTGTTTAGTTGTCTGTCTTTTTAATCACCTGGACTTACTATGTCTGATGCCTTTTCTGCATTCCACATAACTGTTTATTGCAATAGAGAATAGTGACATGGATCTCTCTCTCTCCATCTCCCTCCCTCTCTCTCCCTCCCTCTCTCTCTCACACATACAATCTGTCTGTCTGTCTGTCCATCCATCCATCCATCCATCCATCCATCCATCCATCCATCCATCCATCCATCCATCCATCTATCTATCTATCTATCTATCTATCTATCTATCTATCTATCTTCTATCTCTTCATAAAATCTTTGCTGCAGAAAAAACTGTTGATAGGTACTCCCTGTCATCAATGTATTTAAAAACTGATTAGACATAAAAATATATTATTGATGTATAAAAAGGGGCTCCTTGGTGTTCTCTGAGCTTGATCCTTTGCTTGCAGATATTTCATTATCTATATTACCTTCTTTGATAATGAAATATCTGCAATCAAAGAACCAAACTTTGCCCTGCTGAAGCCTCTATTCTCCTATCCCCTTATCTCAGGCTGGCCTCATTGATCCTCTCTATCCTCTCCTCTCTCGCACACTTGTTCCACAGAGATCTTTCCTTTCCTATTTCCCTTTCTCTCCCTCAGGTATATCCCACAGAAACCTCTCATCTAATATCCCCCTTCTCCCTTTCAGCCTTGCCCCACAGATACTTCCTCTATCCTATCCCCTTCTCTCCCTCTGCCTTGCCCCACAGAAGTCTTCCCTACCCTAACTCCTTCTCTCCCACAGATTGGCCCACAGAAGCCTCTCATCTCCTATCCCTCTTCTCTTCCACAAGCTGGCACCACAGAATCCTCCCCTATCTTGTCCCCTTCTCCCTTTCAGCTTTGTCCCACAGATACCTCCCCTATCCTATCCCCTTCTCTCCCTCAGGCTGGCACCATATGATTCTCTCCTATCCTCTTCTCTTCCTGAGGCTTTCCCCACAGAATACTCCCCTATTCTATCCCCTACTCTCCTTCAGTCTTGCCCCACAGAAGCCTCCACTATCATATCTCCTTCTCTCCCTCATGTTGGCCCACAGGATCTTATTCTATCTCTTTCTCTCCCTCAGCCTTGCCACACAGAAATGTCTCCTATCCTATCCCCCTCTCTCCCTCAGCTTTGCCCCACAGAACCCTTGCCCCTTCTATTCTCTTCTCTCCCCCAACCTTACCTCACTATCCTATCCTATCCCCTTCTCTCCCTCAGATTTGTCTCAAAGAAGTCTCCCCATCCTATCCCCTTCTCCAGTGCACTGCTGAGGAGAGTCCAATGTGGGTTCAACTTTAGTCAGTTTGTAGGGACTGAGTTTTAAATATTTAAATGAGGTTACATCCTCTAGCTGCCTTGGAGGTCAGTTTTTAAAACTCAGTCATAGTGTATAAGATTTCTCTCCTAACTAGCTAGACTGAATCTATGTTGGACTCTCCTTTGGAGGCTTTTCTTTATTTTATTTTAATTTCTTTGCTTTATTTTACTTTATATTTTATTGATTTCTTCTGGGTTCTCCTCCACTGGCAGATTAGATAATTGGCTGCCTGGATCCCTAACCTCAGGAGGGATTTCGCTGGGTCCTTGCCCCCCTTGGGTATTGTTATGCCGGGCTTCTTGTTAACAGCCCCCAGTGAGAGAGGAATGCAAAGTCAAACAGACACATGCCAGTTCAGAAGAAATAAAAGTAGTTTATCTGAAACAGTGTTGAAAGCACACACGTTTAAGCAGAGTCAAATTTCTCTCACCCAGATAACAGTCCTGGAATGCAGTCAAAAGCAGGAACAAAAGAGAGCAATTAAGGCAGCTGTGATTCTGCACAGCTCTCCCTTCTTTGAGTCCACAAGAATTAACTGTGAATTGTCCAAATAATCAACAGAAGTCCTGGAATAGTCCAAACCTTGGCAAAGATCCTTCTCCAAACAAATAAATGCCCACTTGCACACTCCCCAACGCCTGTAATTTATCATCAACCGCCTTAACCTAATTGCCTCAGTAACAGGTGTTCTCCCTTATCTCCAATGATACCTGTGCAGTTGGTCCCTTCTAGCCATGAGCCTGCGCATACGGGCATCTATCCACTGATCCTCTTCTGAGTCTGATGTCTCACTAATGGGCTGGCTGCACCCATCTCTCTGTCTGATTCTGCTTCCCTACTGTCTGACCTTGGCAATGAATCTTCACTATCAGACGCTGTTGGCAACAGTACAAGTCTCTGTGAAGCTGAGGATTCCCTTAGACCAATGTCCAAATTCCCCATTGAAGGGCTGGCCCAGAGCCAACCACAACACCATCCCCCCTGGAAGCCCCCCCCCCGAACCCTGTGCTTGTGCAGGAACTGTACATGAAAATCCCAAATGAGCTCAGGAGCATCCACCAGGGTGGCTTCCACCCACGAACAATCATCCGACTCATCCTTAACCCATTGAACCAAATATTGTAATCAATCCCCCACCCATTGTGAATCCTGAATGGCATGAATCATGGCATCAGGCAGGTGATCCCAAACACAGAGTGCAAATAGGGTGGTTACACTAGGACGGAGCGGGCAGTCAGGATGAACAGGAACCAATAGGGAGTGATGAAACACTGGGTGGGCCTTCCAGGGCGGAACCACTGTGAGCGGGTGGAAGAGAACAGGGCTCTGCTCTTTAAGCCCGAATCTCCTGCAATCAGACACCCATACCAGGGCTCATCAACCATGGAGAGGTAGATGAAAAAGTAAAGCTTACAGTGAGCATTTCAGTGAAAGGCAATTGCCAAATGCGAAGCAAGGACTTAGCTTGCAGCTCCAAAAAGGGGAGCGCAGTCAGCCATGCTGATTGCTTCAGTACTGTGACAGCCCCAGTAACAGTGGAAGAAGTGAGATTTTTGCATTCCTGAATGAATCGGCAAGTAAACAACACAATTGTTAGACAAGACTGAATGTAACTCTGAATGAAAACTCTGAATCTCTTAAGAGGTGCATGAACTGTGCTCAAAAAAGAGGGGAATACCCCACATTGCTAATAGTTGATAAGCAGTGAGAGAAACTGAGATAAGATGTCACCATGTCAGGAAGCGTGAGAATGGTGGCTGGAGGGAGAGCGCTTACCCATTAAAAACTACTTTACATGAAAGTGATTTGAGCCCAGAAATGACTGGGGCTATCAGAGATTGATCAGAGACAGTAAAGTGGAGATTGGTGAAAGGCAATAATAAGGAAAGTATGTATTGCGAGTGAAGCAGAAAAGTGTGTATTGCAAGCGGAGAATAAAGGAATCCCTGGAGGGCGAGTGGAATGGGGCAGAGTGAAGTAGGAATAGTTTTGGCAGGCCAGCAGACAGCTGCGGAGACAGCAGAGACAGAGGTGACAGAGATGGCTGCGATCGGAGCAAAGTGACGAGGAAGGAGGTGCATATTGTTAAATCTGACAGCTACAATAACTGAAAGTGAGTGGAACAGAGTGGAGTAAAAGGAAGACTTTCATCAAGCAAGACAGAATAAAGCAGAGCAAAAGCAGGGAAGGTGGAGAGAGACTGGACTGTTTTGGCTGGTGAAAGGGGATTTTAAACTGTGAAAGTTAAGACTGAGGGAAAGTGGAGAAGAAGAAAATATTCCTCCTCCCTAAAAGAACGCCAGATCCGGCTGATGCAACGGACTCAGTTTGAAACATAATAGAGTGTAAGTGTTAAATTTTAACGTAAATTAACCAGACTTGTTTAAGCATTCAAATTTTTCTTACTTCTAAAGAAGAACAACAATTGGAAGAAGAATTTAATGGACTACTAAAATGGTATATACAAGAAGCACCCCCTATCTGGTTGTGGGGTGTGAATGTTTGTCTGGTGGTGGGCACTACTCACAGAGCACCTGTTTTATGCTGTGTGTGTGTTCATATTTTCAAAAAATCAATAAAAAATATTTTAAAAAGTCACTTCCACAAACTAGTTGCTCCAACTTCAGCAGTCCACTAATCCCAGTCATGGTGGGTGTCTCTGACCCTATGTCAGGAGTCTTCCTTCAGGGAGCCACATTGTATAACTGTCACAACAGATGCCATGGGTGCCCATTCCTTTGCTCAAGTAGCTCAGGGCTGATGGGCTCAATGGTACCTTATCAACATGAACATCAATTTCTTGGAACTCCAGGCGGTGTCTCTCGCACTCTGCAGGTTCATCCTGCGGAGGGCTACCACATTCTTAAACTCATGGACAATGTTGTGACCCACTCACACATCAACCATTGGGGGTACGATATCTTGCCACCTTGTGCTGGAGGTGGAATCATCATCACCTGGGCGGAGCACCACCTTGCATCAATATGAGCTGAACGATAAACGTTGAAGCAGACTGGTTAAGCTGCTCCACTCTAGACCCAGTGGAATGGCAGTTACACCCGGAGATCTTCCAAGAAATATCTCGCAGGTTTGGAACTCTGGAGGTGGACTTGTTTGCTATCCAAGTTCCCAAGTTTCTTCTCCCACTTCCTGTCCCTGGGACCAAAGGGCATCAATTCCTTACCCGTCTTATGGCGGGATGACCTTTTGTATGCTTTCCCTCCCATCTCCCTTATCCCAAGGGTAATATGCAAGAGGTACTACTGGTGGCTCCACACTGTCCTCATTGCCCCTGGTTCTCCAGCCTAATAGATCTGTCTGTCTCCCATATGTGGTGCATTTTGGATCATCAGATCTCCATCAGTCAGGGGTCCATTCTCCACCTGGACCCCCAGTAGTGGCAACTAGCCATTTGGCACTTGAGGTGATCGCCTGAGACAGGAATCATTGCCAGACAATGAAACTGCTGCCACCAGGTCAGCATATTGTGACTTCTGTAGGAAGGTTTACCTTTGGGTTGTTTCTCTTAAACAACTTTTAGCCTTCCTTCAAGCAGGTTTGGACAAGGGATTGGCATCCAATCGTAGGCACGTGGTGGTGCTTTCTACTATCTTGCATTGGGATTACCCTCCATCTCTTTCTCATCACCCTTGGATTAGAGACTTCCTCGGGGGGGGGGGGGCTCGAATTTTTGACCTCAGATTGTCCACTGCTATCTCATCTGAGATCTTCCTCTTGTTCTGCAGGGCCCTCCATTTGAGCTGCTTAGGACAATTTCATTTCTCTTCCTCTCACTTTAGATCTCCTTTTTGGTCATCACCAGGCAAGCATCAGAGTTGACAGCATTCTCAGTGTGACCTGACCTATGCCACTCTCATCCGGATAGAGTGGTTTTGCACCTGGACCCAACCTTCCTCCTGAAGGTTAATATTTTCTTCCATCGAGCTCAGGAAGATGTGTTGCCATATTTCTGGGCCCATGCTTCACATCAACTTGAATTTAGATGCCATAAGTTAGATATCCTTCATGCTCTCAAGATCTACATTTGCCGTATTTAGCTCTTCAAGAAGATGGAAGCTTTATTTGTCTCATTTCCTCCAGCTGTTAGTTCAAAGCCTGCATTGTGGAGACTTATAAAGTATGATCTTGGCTGTTTCTGGCTGGGATCATGGCTCACTCAACACAGACCACAGCCAGCACAGCGGTGTGGGCCACCCAAGCCTCAGTGGAGGACATTTGCAATGCTGCTACGTGGGCCTCTCCATCAACTTTCATTAAACACCATCGCCTGGACTCCTTTGTGTCTGCAGAGGTGGCCTTTGGCAGAAGGTTTTTGCAGTGGGTTTGTGCTTCTCCTGCTCTCCAGGTCCAGCCTTCTCCTGCCATTCAACTTAAGCTTGGGTAATCTCACATTGGACTCTCCTCAGCAGCGCATTGGAGAAGGACCATTGACTTACCTGAATGGTCTTCTCCATACAATATGTGGAGAGTCCATATCCATCCTGGCTCATCAGGCCCTAGGCCACTATCCTTTTCACTGGACTCTTTTTCTTTCTTCATGTTATTATGCCTTCATTTAAAACTGACCTCCTAGGCAGCTAGAGGGCATAACCTCATTTAAATATTTAAAACTCAGTCCATACAAACTGACTAGAGTTGAACCCACATTGGACTCTCCATGCAGTGCATTGAGAAGACCATTCAGGTAAGTCAACAGTCCTTCTCTCCCTTAGTCTTGTCCCACAGAATTCTCCCCTAACTTATCCCCTTTTCTCCCTCAGCCTTGCCCCACAACATTCTCTCCTATGCTATCCAGTTCTCTGCAGTTTTATTTTCAAGTTGGGAGGGGGAGTAGAATGTCTAACTAATTAGCATCAGACGTGTTATTAATACTTTTTTACAGCCTGTCTACTGACTTGGGGATGAGATCTTTACAAAAGATCTGTAAATCTTTTTCTATGCTTTTTGCCTCCTTTCCCTTTAACTGGTGTTACAGTAGAAGGAACAGATTCATCTGAACTGAGGAAAAAAAATAAAGGGGGGGATCTGTCTTTGCCTACCAGCATCCATTAGTATTCATCTGGCTAGTGTTCTGTAAATGTGTAAGAGAGTTGAGCAGTGTTTGGAAACTCAAACAGTATTTGCTGTGTGAGCAAGGAGGAGACAGGAAGGAGGTTGGTTGTGGCTTAGCTCAACTATTAGGTAGTAAAACTGTATGTTACTGTGATTCTCTCCTGTGATTGTGTTTTGCATTTGGAACAGATTTATTTTCAGGTGGGAAGGGGGAGTAGAAATCTTTAACATCAGACCGTGTTATTAATATAGGAAATATTAATGCTCCAATAGTCATTTCAAAACATACTTTCTTAGTGAGCACCTAGAAGGCAAATTTGTACAGTTCTGGAGATTTGGGGATTATGGTATGAGTGGTTTTTGCTTGTATGTATGTATGTATGTATGTATGTATGTATGTATGTATGTATGTATGTATGTATTTATAAAGAAATTGAGGCTCTTAAATGATTTATGAAATAAATAGTTTTATGGATGTCTGAAACAGTACAGATGGATTTGGCATGCACAGTAGTAAGCCCATATTGCATCACCTAGGGTACTTTATTTAACTTCTATTTGTTCCATTAAAAAGTTCTGAAAAAGTCATGATGGACATTTTAGCTATAAAACAGTTTTCAATATAATATGTGATTACACAATTAATTGTATGCAAAATACCCTGCCTATGGTAAAGAACTTTAAAAGAGTCACAGAGAATATATCGCTGTTACATAAACAGAAAATAGGTTTTGCTTCTGACTATTCTCAAGGTTCTGATAAAAAGGCCAATAGATCCTGCCAGTTGAAACTAGTCTATTATTTTTTAATGTTGCAGTAAGAAGGGAAAGTAATTATCAACCTTCGATGCTCCAAAGAAGCTTTTTAATAGCATAGCAAAATAGCTGGCTTTAGCAGTGAAGAGAATAACAAGTTGATACTTCCCTGAAATGATTTGGGGATGATGTTGTGAGGAAGAGTTGCAGTCTAGAAAACCATTCTGTAAAAGGTATCTCAACACACAGAAGGAAAAAAAGGGCATGGAAAACATCTCAGACAGAATAGAATAATAGAGTTGGGAGGAAGACTTCTAGTCCAACCCTCTGCTTAGGCAGGAAACCTTTCACCATTTCAGACAAATGGTTATCTAGTCTCTTCTTTAAAACCTCCAGTGTTGGAGCATCCACAACTTCTGGAGGTAAGCTGTTCCACTGATTAATTATTCTAACTGTCAGGAAATTTGTCCTTAGTTCTAAGTTGCTTCTCTCCTTGTTCACCTTCCATCCATTGCTTCTTGTTCTACTCTCAGGTGCTTTGGAGAATAGGTTGACTCTTTCTTCTTTATGGCAACCCCTGAGATATTGGAACACTGCTATCATGTCTCCCTTGATCCTTCTTTTCATTAACCTAGCCATGCCCAGTTCTTGCAATCGTTCTTCATATGTTTTAGCCTCCAGTCCCCTAATCACTTTGTCGCTCTTCTCTGCATTTTTTCTAGAGTCTCAACATCCTTTTTGCATTATGGCGACCAAAACTGAATGCAGTATTTCAAGTGTGGTCTTATCAAGGCCTTATAAAGTGGTATTAACACTTCGCATGATCTTGATTTTATCCCTTTGTTAATGTAGCCTAGAACTTTGTTGGCTTTTTTGGCAGCTGCTGCACACTGCTGGCTCATATTTAAATGGTTGTCCACTAGGGCTCCAAGATCCCTCTCACAGTTACTACTGTTGAGCGAGGTGCAACATATACTGTGCCTGTGCATTTTGTTTTTCTTGCCTGAATGTAGAACCTTACTTTTTTCACCATTGAATTTCATTTTGTTAGATAGCACCCATTGTTCAAGTTTGTCAAGATCCTTCTCTATTTTGAGCCTATCTTCTGGAGTATTGACTATTCCTGCCAGTTTGATGTCATCTGCAAATTTGATAAGTTCCCCATCTATCCCCTTGTCCAAGTCGTTGATGAAGAAGTTGGAGTACAGAGCCTTGGGGTACTCCACTGCAACCATCCATCCATGTAGATGTAGTTCCTTTGAGCACGTTAAGTGCGGTTGGTTAGCCAGTTTTGAATCCATCTGGAGGTGTTGCTGTCCATCCCACATTTTTCTACTTTATTTAGTCATAGGTTATGGTCTACTTTGTCAAAAGGCTTATTGAAGTCCAAGTGAACCACATCGACAGCATTCTCCTGGTCCACTAATTTTGTCACTTTGTCAAAGAATGCTATAAGATTAGTCTGGCATGATCTGTTTTTGACAAACTCATGTTGGCTTTTGGTTATTACTTTGTTTGTTTCTAGGTGTTTGTGGATTCACTGTTTGATTATCTTTTCCAGAATATTCCCTGATATTGAGGTCAGGCTGATAGGTCTGTAGTTTCCTGGATCTGTTTTTTCCCTTTCTTAAAAATGGGAACTACATCAGCTCTCTTCCAGTCCTCTGGCAGTTCCCTGGTGCTCCAGGATCTTTGAAAGATATAGTTCAGTGGTTCTGAGATCTCATCTGCCAGTTCCTTCAGAACTTTAGGGTGTAATCCACCTGGTCCTGGTGATTTGAATTCATCTGGGGTAGACAGGTGTTCCTTTACCATTTTCTTTCTATTTTAACTTGTGTTCCTAATATGTTATTTGTGATGCTGTCTTTGATAGGTTGGACTGTTTTTTCCCTTTGTGTCAAGACAGATTCAAAAAATGTGTTGAGTAACTCTTCTTTCTCCCTGTTGCTTGTCACCTTCTTGCCACTTTCTCCCTGGAATGGAGGGACTTTCCTTGACTTTTTTCTTGTTTTTAATATGTTGGAAGAAACTTTTTTTGTTACTTTTTACTCTTGTTGCAAGCCTTTGTTCATTGTGAGCTTTAGCTTTCCTCACTTCATCTTTACAGGTTTGGGCTATTTGCTGGTATTCTGTCTTAGTTATTTCCTCTTTTTTCCACTTTTTGTACTTGTCCTTTTTGCCTTTCAGGTTGATTCATGCTTCCTGCTTTCCTCCATGAGGATGGGCTCTTACTATATTAGGAATATATTAGAAGCTCAGGCTGCTAGGAAGGTCCACTATCAATTGTATTAGCTTCACAACATGTTTATTAAATGTTCATGTAATAAACATTCTCATACCTGTTGATTTTCCTTCTTTCCTCTTCTTCTTGAATTAGAAGATCAGATTGGAGTGTGGGTTCTAATATTTAAGAGAGAAGCAAGGGTCTTAGTAATTAGATAAACAGCTTGCATTATCTAAGTTCTGTAATGATGTTTGATGTAAGAAAACAGGTCCTGTCTTGGCTGGATCATTTTTAAAATTGCTAACTGACAATTTTGATAAGAAATTTTATCACTTTTAAAAATCTAGTTTCTGATTTTAATCTCTATGAAAATTTAAGGATGCTCTTGAATATTGATGATTTTACTAGATTCAAGCTGATAGCTAAATACAGGTAGTCCTTAATAATTACAACTGAGCCCAAAATTTAGGCTGTTAGGTAAGAAATTTGTTAAGTGAGTTTTGCACATTTTACCACTTTTCTTGCCACTTTTATTAAATCACTGAAGTTGTTAAATTGATTTTACTTGTCATAAGGTCACAAAAGAGAATCACATGACTCTGGGACACTGCAACTGTTACAAATATGAATCAGTTGTTAAGCACCCGAAAGCAAATCATATGACCATTGGGATGTTTACAACAAGTGTGAAAAATTGTCATAAGTTATTATTTTCATTTTGTAACTTCAAACGGTCATTAAATGAATTGTTGCATTTAAATAAGAAATACATAAAGCTTGATTTTCTCTACATAATAATGATAATAATAATAATAATAACAACTACTACTACTATTATAATTATAATTATTGTTATTGTTATTATTATTGTTATTATTATTATTAATTGGACTTGTATGCCATCCCTCTCCGCGGACTCGTGGCAGCTCACAGCATATACCAAAAACATAACAATACAGTTTACCCAATTAATATACTGAAAAGATTCTTTAAAATTCTAACTTAAAACATTCATTTGCATTCAATTATTAGTACAGGTCTTGGTTACATCAATTTCTCCTAAACTTCACTCCTGACATTGTCTGAAATAAATGACACAAAGCATAAAAATTAGGGTGGAGGAGAGAAAACAATAAAGGCTGTACATTTTTTAAAAAGATTGCATAAGAAACTAAAATGACAACAAAGACTGAAGCATATTTGTTCTTGGTGTTTAGTTTCAGTAATCTATGCATGTATATTTAATATTCCATCATGGAGCTCAGTATTTCAGGGATATAGATGCTCACATGGTTTCAAACTAAAGCATGGGTGTGTGTGTGTCAAACTCGCTGTATCATACTGCCATCATGTGATGTATTGTGATGTTTTTTCCCTTCATGGCTCTGGGGTGGATATGGCCTGCATGTGATGCACCCGCCCATTGGCTGCCTGTTTGACACCCCTGAGCTAGAGCATATGAGAACATCTTTGAACATCTTTGAATTTTCATAGAGATTAAAATAACTATATACACTATATAAACCATTTTTCCCAAAAGAGA
Organism: Erythrolamprus reginae; assembly: GCF_031021105.1. Lineage (NCBI taxonomy): Eukaryota > Metazoa > Chordata > Lepidosauria > Squamata > Dipsadidae > Erythrolamprus > Erythrolamprus reginae. The sequence goes on from NC_091963.1 coordinate 49,572,487, forward strand.
CACTGCTATAAATCTAGCATTTGTGATTTTTCTGCCTTTGATACATCAGTCATGGAAGGGTTTCATTTGATATGGATGTGCACCTCTAGAAATGAACATATTTATTTGAAATCTAATGAAAACAATAATATAAATAGCTATTTCATGAAATATAGTTTTATCTATGAAAACAGACAGAACAAGTGCTGTAATCTGTGACTAGGTGATAGGTTAAAGATTCTAGGGATGTCTATGGATATTCTGAAAGATCTAGGTCATGGTTACCCCAAAAGTGCTTTTTACAAAAGGCAACTGGACTTCCTTGTTGTTTTTTTCTTTGAAGACATTCCATTTCTCATCCAAAAATCTTCTTCAGTACATTGTGGTCAGAATTTGGAATTTTGAGCTAACATTGTTGACTCCTTGTATGATATTATTGTGGTTGGTTGTACAGCCAGCCAGATGCATAGATTGGACTTGGCATTTCTCTTTACTATTGTGTCCTCAAAGATCTGGGATTAGCAGATATTGTTTTTTCATGGTATTAATGGTATCCTTGCTGCCCTTTGAAAGTGACCAAATGTTGATGGTGTTCAAATAGTGTCCTGGTTGTTTTGGAATTACACCCAAAGCACCTATTGCTATTGATAATACCTTTCCTTTTCCCCTTCTCCCCCTTTTTTGCCACAGTTGTTCCATTTCTATTTGCAGGTATATTGTGATTTTTCTCCAGTTTTTTTAACTTTGCTGTCTTCTGGTACTACTCGATCCAATATATAGACATTTCTATTGATATTATTTTATTTCAAAACTAAGTAAAAAGGAATGAGCTGGGGTAGCACAGAAAAGATGATGTTACTAAATAAAGTATTAAGGGTATCAGGTTGCATCTGATATCTTAAATAATAATTCTGTTTTCCTTTTACTTATTCCTTTTGCTTTGTTAATTTATGAATTATTCAGATATAAGGGGTTTGATAGCCTTTTTAATACCTCCTTTATTTTCTTTCCTGAAGCACATCCATGCACACAGGGGTAAAAAGAACAATGCAAAGTCAACACTAAACATTATCTTCTCCCAAATTACAGTTTTTAATTTTTGTTTTTTTGTTTTTTACCTTTTTGAACTAATGGCTTAGAACTAATGCTTTATGGAAAATTACAGGGAGATTTGCAAAATGAGACTTACTCAAAACACAGTGTTGTGTTCTAAGTGAGCTACAGATCACAAAGAAAGAAATAATTTTAGAAAAACAAGTATCAGATAGACATATTTTGAATTCATTTTCCTAAACGGTAGGCTCCCACCCCTATCAAAATTAGCTTCTATTTTATGTGCCAGTAAATGATTAATGCCCCCCTTGGTGAGGGAAGGACATTAAATCATGGCCTAAAAGCATGTGATTTACAGTGTTTTGAGACTATGTGCAAATCACAAAATTCCAAAAAATATAGAACTAAATATTCTTGATAGAAAAAGATTGTTATACCTAAAATACCTAATTGGTATTTTTAATACCACCTTTTTCTGATATGGTCTTCTTGAAATATAGTAAGGCCAATCTGTGACTGAATTCATCCAACATGTTAAAATGTGTTTCAAAGAAAGATAATTGTAATTTTTTTAGGCATCTTTATGCCTTAGTTCATACTGTGCTCAAACTAATCATCAGATAAAAAGAGGGCAAATTTAATTTTAGCCAAGGGGCATCGAGATCTCTCCACATTAAAAAAAAAGGTAGAACTTTCTTCAGCCATTTGTAACATGAGGGATGTATTCAGTGAAGGGCTACCAAAATTTTTGCTACCACACTGTGGGCATTTTCTTTCAACATCTTGTAGTGCCTGACTCAAGTAATTCAAGATCCGACACGAGAGGGGACACACTTCAGAGGGCCTCCAGGGGAGCAGGGAAAGCTGTTTTTGCCCTCCCCAGGCATTGAATTATGGGTGTGGGCACTCGTGCATACATGATAGTGTGCGTGCATGCTCTTTTGGCACCCATGGAAAAAAAGGTTAGCCATCACTGGCCTAGACATCTTGCCTTGTCGTGATTGGATCATTTTCTGCTATGGCTTAATTTTAAGGCTCCAAACCTCCCCTGCAGGGAGGTGGAACTGATTAGGTGGTTCCAGCCCAGGTGCCTGATGGACCTGGAGAGCTTTCCAAGGGTGCTTGGGCAATTATTGGATTCGCTTATGCACAATTGTTTTTGGCAAATATTTGTTTTTATTTTTTCACTCCAATCACATATGCAAAATAATATGCCATCAATCTTAATACATTACAATGATTAAATTTTTTAAATTCAGTATTCATACTCTATCCAATGCTGCCTCCTTTACATTTGACATCTGGACAAAAATAATTACTCAAATTTCTTATATGTATTTAAAAAGCTATTAACTAATACAGTTTTTAGGCTGCTTCTTTTCTAATCACGTCTAATCATTTAGGCCGCAGTAGTTCAATCTTCTCCATACTGTATATCCTTAATATCAATTTCATGTATATTTCTTACCATTACTTTTTAGCCCTATTTGGACTGTGAGTCTCTTATCACGGTCACGCATGACCTTATCACCTCTGGGCTCAGCTGCTGCAATGCTTTCTATATGGGACTATTTTTGAAGAACGTTTGGAGACTGCAGGTAGTTCAAAATACAGCCGCGAGAGCTATCATAGTCCTCCTGAGATATACCCATGTCTCTCCAGCACTCCACAAGCTGCATTGGCTGCCGATTGGTCTCTGAATGCAATTCAAAGTGTTGGTCATGACCTTCAAAGCCAACATGGCATCAGACCAGATTTCTTGCGGGACCGTCTTCTGCCTCATGTATCTTAGCGGGGTCCCATAGAGTTGGCCTTCTCCAGGTCCCATCAGCCAGGCAATGCTGTTGGGTGGGGCCTAGGGGAAGAGCCTTCTCTGCAGTGGCGCTGGCCCTCTGGAATCAACTCAGACTGCCCACACCCTCCTAGTCTTTTGCAAGGCCTTGAAGATGCACCTCTGCCGACAGGCCTGGGGCCATTGAATTTTAACATCTACCCCAGCTCATGATTTATGTATGTTAGGATGAATGTCGATGATCAATTTTTAAATGATCTGGGCTTTTAGAATAGGAATTATTTAGATTTTATGTCTTTTAAGGTTGATGTTTTTCTCTCTTTAGAATTGTTAAATGTTTGAGTTCTTACACATTTGTATTTGCCCTATTGTAAGGCACCCTGGGTCTCATGAGTAGGGCAGCATAGAAATCAATCAATCAATCAATCAATCAATCAATCAATCAATCAATCAATCAATCAATCAATCAATCAATCAATCAATCAATCAAACAAATATTATCCTTCTCATCTTTCCAATTTTCACTCCATGGAGTTTTACAGGAATACCATGGCTTGTATGATTCTAATCTATGTGGGTTTTTTGTACAAGTCATCACATTTGAATATCTTTCCAAGACTATGGCTTTTCTATCAAGTGCTTGTTTGCAGAATATTTCTTGAGCATTTGTTCCTTTAATGTTGATGGTGCTTCTAAAAGGCAGAAGTTATTCACCATTTCAGTACTTTATTGTCAGTTCCAAAGCTGGTTGTCCTACCTGTTAATATTAATTTTGTCTTTTTTTATATTTCAATATTATATTTAATTTTAGTCCCTTTTTTCATGGTATTGGTTGACTTTTATTATTGGAACTTTCAGATCCTTTGCACTTTCAGTTATCAGGTTAGTATCATCAGCATAATACAGTCAATGATCTTCGTTTAATTTTTAAACTACACTCACCTTCATTTAAGTTGAATAAATAAGGGAAGAGCATATAGCCCTGTCACATTCCTTTGCCAACTAGAAGACTATTTTACCATTCATACTATGGCTTCCTAGTCTCTAGGTATAGCTAGAACTAAACTTACTTTGTTATTAAAGATGGCCACTAGCATATAGGTAGAACTGCTGTCATTCCTTGCATATTGAAACTATATAATAGATGATGTTCTCAGGAGAATAAAATTTCAGATTTTGAACATGGAGCTAAGTAAATATAGATAGATGCATATGAAACTAACTGGGGAAAAAAAGAAATATCTAAGATATTTTGAAACATAAAGTAGATCAGCAAAACAACATTTCAATCCTCTACTTAAGTCAATAACACTCAAGTAGATATAATCTAAAATTATAATTAAAAAGCCAGATTGTTTTCTTATCATTAAAGAAAATCCCTCAAGCATCTTCTCTATTTGACAGTAAAATTAAAACACTGATAAACGAATTTATACCAATGTACCTATTGCACGACAACCCAAAATATGTATCTGATATGGGTGTTTCCTGTTGTTGAATAATAGAACTTATCTTTTAGTCTATAATCCTGTTCCCACATACCAAGAAGCAACCCCTATTATGCTGTATTTTTCTAAATAGAAATATATGGAATTTCATTCTAAATCTCCTATTGTTTCAAATTGACATGTATGGGTTTTTTTTTAGTTTTTGCTCTCCAAAGCATCATAAATGGACAAGAATGATAATAACAGAATGGCTACAACTATCAGAATGACTGTATAAATCAGAGATGGGATTGAGCAGGTCCTGACAAAGCTCTGGATAAATGGCAGCAGAAATTTTGATAGTTCAGAAAACTGGTAGCGGAAATTTTGAATAGTTTGAAGAACCAGTAAATACCATTTCTGGATGCCCTGTCCCATCTATTCTCTGCCTCCTGAGTCCCAGCTGATAGGGAGGAAATGGGGATTTTACAGTAACCTTCTTCTGAAGTGTGGTGAGAATGGAGATTTTACAGTATCCTTCTTCTGACAAGGCCATCAAGCCATGCCACGCCCACCAAGCAATACCCACAGAACTGGTAGTAAAACCTTTTGAATCCTACCACTAGTATAACTGTATTCTTCATAGGCCTGGGTTACTGCTATTATTGTTTGATTTACTTATTCCTTTATTTTATGATCAAAGTATATCATTGATTATTATGTAGGAAACATAGAGCCCAACATCTCTAAAATAAATGAATTCTGCATTGTGACCCACTATTTTTATGCAGTTGATTTTTATCGGACTCCCTCCCTCCCCATTCCCTCCCCTCTCAATCTATATTTAATACATCTGTGTATTTGCTTTTCTGTCAAGGACATTTATCATTAATAATAAATTGTTCAATAGTTGAAACACCTTAAACCTTCTTGACAACTTAAACAGCCACAGAGAAGTTAGTGGGAAACACACCCTTCCCCAGAACTCAACTTTTCATTGCTATTCTATGTATTTGTTCATTTATTTGATATATTGCCACTACAGTTTATTAAAAAGCAAATAAATAAGAAAAACATATGAAAATCTAGACAATAATGCAACTGGAAAAATATTAAAAGCCATTAACAAAAGTAATACAAACAACATGTAGACGATTCAGTGCTATATCATTTAATACAAGGACATATTTCTCCATAATGGCCTCATCTGGTTTATTTGTGGTATTTATGTCACTGTTTAATTTAGAAAAAGCTTCCATGCTGCTAAAAATGGGCTAATAAGAACACTAGTAGTAATGTGCTGCAGCTGATTCTGAGACATCAGATTAATACTTAACAAATGATAGGTTCCCTCATATTATGATTTCTGCATATTTGTGAACAGCCAGAGTTAGAGTATTGTGTTATGTGAAAAATAAAAGCTTGTCATGTCATTGTAGTGTACAGAAATGGCTTTCAGCAACTGGCAAAGTTCTGGTGGAAATTTTTATTGAAAACATAATGTAATGGAGAAAGCTTAAGAAAATTCAGTCCAGTATTAGACAAGAAAAAAAAAATCACTTTAGCTTTGGGCATCCATAGACAGAGGGCTTCAAAAACGTCAAGATGGCATTGAGATTAAGTTGTGCAATGCATTCAAAATACACAGGGCTTCAATTAAAAAAAATATCTTACCTATGTCCCTGTGCTGAAAAAATGAGACTCCCTGCAAGTCAACTTACAGGAAAGGTGGAGAGAGGGCGAGGCAACAGCTCCGGTGTAGGCACAAGTTTACACCCGCGTTTTTTCCCCAGGGCGCCGCTTCTGTGTGCAGGTGGCAAGGCTATCCAACCACTGCCTCTTGTTTCCTGGGGGGTTTTTTTGCTTCCTGTTTCTTCCTGGCAGCGGGAAAAATATCAGCAGAAGTGGGCGGAGCGTGGTCCCTGGACACAGCCAGAGAAGCCGGGTGGGGCTCAGATCCCACAGGGGTTTCTCCTGGCTGACAGCAGATCAGCTGTCGGGCGGGAGAAACGGTGCCAGCTCTACCACGTGGAGTTTGAAAAACCTGCGTGGAGTTTGTTTTTTTGGATACGTGGCCGCGTGACCGCACAGGCTAGAGGGAACATTGGCCAGGAGCACAGGATGTGGACGCATCCTGTGCTACTGTCACTTACCCGCGGGCCAGATAAAGGGCCTCAGCGGGCCGCATGTGGTCCATGGTCCGTAGTTTGGGGACCGCTGATCTAAGAAATAAGTGTATGACAATCTTTTGGCTTGAATCTGTCAAATAATTGAAGCAGTATAATCTAATGTGATTTATATAAGTCAATATGCTACCTTCATTTTGTTTTCTAAGTATTCTGCAGTGAGAAAATTATTTTTATTTACATTCAATAAATTTATACCTCAATATCCTAAAGTGATACAATATTTTGTAGACTGAGCTGTGTGGATATGCAAATATCTAAATCGTCTATTCTGTGTGATTAATCTGAAATGATTAGAACATACAAATGCAAAAAATTCCTGTTCTATTTGCATCTGTGTCTATTTTTTCAGATCTTCATAGAAATGCCAATATAATAATACTTTGTTCACAAGCTAGTTATTAGCTTCATTATTACTATAATGCTGCCTTTATAATATCTGCTGATACTGTAGAAAAATACAGTATGTTAAAGAGTATTCTTTGAAAATTAGCTAATGCAAGTGAAAGTATGATCTGGTGCAACATGGTTTAAATCTATTAAAGCCACCACTTCTTCTGCAAGAAAAGGAATTATTTTATGCAATTAATAGCAATTTATTTGAAAGTGTTCCTTAAAATTTTTATGTAACCAAGCAACCAATCAAACAGGGTAAGAATGGTGGGAAAAAGTCTGTAGAATGACATGCTTTTTAAAATATTTTTCTTGTGAAAATTTCCCTGTAGTCTTTAAAGACAATTTTTATTACAACACACACACAGAAAGAGAGAGAGAGAGGAGGCAAAGGCCACTGCCTCACAAGGCAGAGCCTCAGGTTCAAATCCCAGTAAGGATGTGGCTACCTGATGAGGGCATATAAGCATGAAATAGACCTATAGCAATCTCCCTTCCTTTTCATTATCAGCAAAAATATCTTACACTTATAGATTGTAGTTGTCAGCTATATAAAAAAAGCTTATCTACCTTGGAATATTTTTATTTTATTTATTTATTTATTTATTTATTTATTTATTTATTTATTTATTTATTTATTAGATTTGTATGCCACCCCTCTCCGTAGACTCAGAGTGGCTAACAACAGCAATAAAACAACATATAACAAATCTAATATTTAAAATAACTAAAAACCCTTATTAAAAACCAAACATACACACAAATATACCATGCATAAATTGTATAGGCCTGGGGGGAATGAATATCTCAATTCCCCCATGCCTGATGACAGAGGTTGGTTTTGAGGAGCTTACGAAAGGTAAGGAGGGTGGGGACAATTCTGATCTCTGGGGGGGCTGATTCCAGAGGGTCGGGGCTGCCACAGAGAAGGCTCTTCCCCTGGGTCCTGCCAAACAACATTGTTTAGTCGACGGGACCCAGAGAAGGCCAACTCTGTGGGACCTAACTGGTCGCTGGGATTTGTGCGAAAGAAGGTATTCTGGTCCGATGCCATGAAGGACTTTATAGGTCATAGCTAACACTTTGAATTGTGACTGGAAACTGATCGGCAACCAATGCAGACTGCGGAGTGTTGGTGTGACATGGGCATACCTAGGGAAGCCCATGATTGCTCTCGCAGCTGCATTCTGCATGATCTGAAGTTTCCGAACACTCTTCAAAGGTAACCCCATGTAGAGACTGTTACAGTAGTCGAGCCTCAAGGTGATGAGGGCATGAGTAACTGTGAGCAGTGACTCCCGGTCCAAATAGGGCTGCAACTGGTGCACCAGGCAAACCTAGGAAAATGCCCTCCTTGCCACAGCTGAAAGATGTTTCTCTAATGTAAGCTGTGGATCGAGGAGAATGCCCAAGTTGTGGATCCTCTCTCCTAGAGTGATGGATGGACAGATGGAATTGTCCCTGGGAGGCAAAACCCACAGCCACTCTGTCTTATCAGGGTTGAGTTTGAGCCTGTTGACACCCATCCAGACCCCAACAGCCTCCAGGCACCGGCACATCACATTCATTGCTTCATTGACTGGATATGGAGTGGAGATGTACAACTGGGTATCATCCGCATACTGATGATACCTCACCGAATGCCCGTGGATGATCTCGCCCAATGGTTTCATGTAGATATTAAATAGCAGGGGGGAGAGGACCGACCCCTGAGGCACCCCACAATGGAGACACCTAGAGGTCGACCTCTGATCCCCCACTAACACTGACTGCGACCGACCGGAGAGGTAGGAGGAGAACCACTGAAGAACAGTGCCTCCCAACCCCTCCAGCTGGTGCAGAAGGATTCCATGGTCGATGGTATCGAAAGCCGCTGAGAGTCAAGAACACCAGGACAGAGGATAAACTCCTGTCTCGGGCCTGCCAGAGATCATCCATCAGAGTGACCAAAGCAGTTTCCGTGCTGTAGCCGGGCCTGAATCCTGACTGCTGAGGGCCTAGATAATCGGCTTCTTCCAAGGACCGCTGGAACGCCACCAACTTCTTAACAACCTTCCCCATAAAGGGAAGGTTGGAGACTGGCCGATAGTTGTTAAGAACGGCTAGGTTCAGGGAAGGCTTCTTGAGGAGGGGGCGCACAAGTGCCTCCTTGTAGGGATCTGGAAAGGACCCCCCCAAGGAAGCATTGACAATCCCCTGGACCCAGCTCCATGTCACATCCCTGCTGGCCGAGACCAGCCAGGACGGACACGGATCCAGTAAACAGGTGGTGGAACTACAGTTCCAATGGCCTTCATCAGGTGTCACTAGATCAAACTCTTCATCAGGTGTCACTAGATCAAACTCTTCCCAGACAGATGGACAAGTACGGGTCCCAGTCACCTCTGTTATCCAATCAGAGTCAAGGTCTGCCTGGATCCGAGTGATTTTATCAGCAAAAAACATGTTAAAATCCTCGGCACTACTCTGTGAGGGCTCCCAAACTCCTCCCTGGTTAAGAAGGGAGTGGGTCACCCTAAACAGAGCAGCTGGGTGGGATTCCGCTGATGTAATCAAGGCGGCATGATATGGGCATCTTACCGCCTTGAGCCCCACTTTGTAAGTCTTAATATGAGCTCTTACAAGTGTTCGATCAGATTCGGACTTACTCTTACTCCATCGCTTCTCTAGACGTCACTTCTGGCGTTTCAACTCCAAAAGCTCCTTGTTAAGCCATGGAGCTCTCCGGGGTCTAGTGCCATGGAGAGGTCACAGTGGCGCAGTCCGGTCAAGAGCCTCTGCTGCAGCCTTGTTCCAGGCCTCAGCAAGAGACTCTGCTGAACTGTGGACGAGTGCATCTGGAATAACCCCAAGCGCCCTCTGAAAGCCCTCTGGTTCCATCAGGCGTCTGGGGCAGAACCACCTAGTCAGTTCCGCCTCCCTGCGGGGAAGGATTGGAGCCAGGAAGTCAAGCCGCAATAGAAAATGGTCTGACCATGACAAAGGCAACACTTCTAAGCCCCTTAGTCTCAGACCATTGCTCAGTTGCTCAGAGAGGAATACCATGTCAGGTGCATGCCCCCCTTGTGAGTCAGACCCTGTACTACTTGAATCAGGTCCATGGCTGTCATGGTGGCCATGAACTCCTGCGCTAGCCCAGAGGTTTCACCAAGTGATGGCAGGTTAAAGTCCCCCAAGACAATAAGTCTGGGGAACCCCACCCCCAGCCCGGCTATCTATTCGAGCAGCACAGGCAGGGCTGTTGGGAGGCAGGTACGTGAGTAACAAGCCCACCTGTACCCCTAAGTCCAACTTCACCAGGAGGGACTCAGAACCCGCAATCTCTAGAGCAACGAGTCTACACAGGCAAAGGCTCTCCCTGGCTATAATAGCCACTCCTCCCCCCTTCCCTGGGGTCGAGGCTGATGCCAAATCTGAAACCCGGCTGGGCAGATTTCAGAGAGAGGAACTCCTCCCTCTGGGCCCAGCCAGATTTCAGTAACACATGCCAGGTCAACCTCCACATCTGGGATCAAATCTCAGATGAGGAGAGCTTTATTTAACACTGACCTGGCATTGAATAGCAGCAGCCTGAGCCCAGGGCCAGTATTACACTCGTCAACAGCACCCTGGGTTGAGCTCATGGAGCAGGAACAAGGAATCACTATTAAGCAGCAATCCCTCCTTCCCCTGGAACGGCTAGCTCCATGGCTCCCAGCATATCTGCCTCTCCCCAGAAGCACTGGAATGTTCTGACCCTCTGCCACCCCAGAGATAGGTGCCCCCTCCCCTCCTGCCTCTCCAGCGTCAGGTGTGCCAAGGATTTCATTCATGCCATATCCATTCACCTCATACATACCATAGTTCCACCCACCCACCCCCATCCCATCCACCACCCCTTCCCACTCCATCCAATCCCAAGCATCCATCACTAAAATTACCCCCCAATAAATTAGTTTAAAAGTGTATAAAAATTAAAAATTAATTTAAAAAGGTTAACCAGTCAATTATGAGTCAAACTGAGACAATCATACAATTAATATTAGTTAGTATAAAAATCAGTTCTTAAATCAATAGTTCAAAATTCATCAGTCAATCAGTCAATTCAGTTCAGGATGATTATAGTGTCTTCTATAAATCCTTCTTTAAGTCTGTTGTGTTATAGGATCTTCCACTAGGGGCGCAGTTCTACAATGGTATTCAATAGGGAATAGATGGAAGGGGGGAGGAGGGGAGAAGATGACAAAGCAAAGATGTTAACATTAGCTAATACCCCCAATTTGGCTGGCCTTGATGGTCTTCGGCAATTCAGTTTCCATTGCTCACTCTCCCCCGAACTCTGACCGCTCTGTTCTTTCAGTCCAATCCCAGCCAATGCTCTGCTCCACAGGGCAGCTCCAACTCACCTCAGCCTCCTTCCTGCATTTCCGGCCATCCATCTCCTTCGGCCCCCTCGGCACCAGTAGCTCTCACTTACTTGCATCATACAGGGGACTGGGCTGCTTCGTCTACCAGCTGGTATCCTTAACTCCTCCATTCTCCGCATATGACCTCCAGTGCCAAGAGCCGACTGCTCCCACCGGCCTGCACCCTCGGCGTCCTCAGTCTCACAAAGCAGGTAGATTTGTCCCGGCCTCGGTGCTGGCCTCTGCTCCGTCATCTCAGGACCTCTGTCGCCTTGGCACCAATCACTCTCACTTCCTGGTGTCTTGCTGAGAGGGTCGCTAAGATTAAAAACAATTATAGAACCCAAACAAATCATACATAAACCAAGACAGCTAAGGATATATCAATTATTCCATGCCTGGTGACATAGGTGGGTTTTCAAGAGTTTACAAAAGGCAAGGAGGGTGGGGGAAGTCCTAATCTCTGGGGGAGTTGATTCCAGAGGGCCTGGGCTGCCACAGAGAAGGCTCTTCCCCTGGATCCCGCCAGATGACATTATTTTGTCAGCAGGACCCGGAGAAGCCCAACTCTGTGGGACCTAATCAGTTGCTGGGATTCATGTGGCAGCTGGCGGTCCTGGAGGTATTCTGGTCAGATGCCATGTAGGGCTTTATAGGTCATAGCCAACACTGTGAATTGTGACCGGAAACTGATCGGCAACCAGTGCAGGCTGCGGAGTGTTGACGAAACATGGGCATATCTTGGAAAGCCCATTATTGTTCTTGTAGCTGCATTCTGCACAATCTGAAGTTTCCTAACACTTTTCAAAGGTAGAGAGCATTGCAGTAGTCGAACCTCAAGGTGATGAGGGCATGAGTGACTGTGAGCAATGACTCCCTGTCCAAATAGGCCCGCAACTGGTGCACCAGGCAAACCTGGGCAAACGTCCTCCTTGCCACAGCTGAAAGATGGTGCTCTAATGTAAACTGTGGTTTGAGGAGGATGCCCAAGTTGCGGACCCCTTTATGACGGGGATCAGTAACCCCCCCCCAGGTGATGGATGGACAGATGGAATTGTCCTTGGAGGCAGAACCCACAGCCACTCTGTCTTGTCAGGGTTAAGTTTGAGCCTGTTTGAGATGTAGGATAGCTTGAGAAAGTCCATGTAGTGGTTTGAGGTGTGCTCATCTGTTCTTCTAAGCACATTTTTGGTATTCTATCAGTTCCATTGGGAGAATCCTCCACCAATAGTTGAAGACTTTATTAACTGTTAAACTGTAGATGGAATGGATGCCAGTTTCAGCTCTTACTACTGCTGCAGGTGTATTTCTATCGGTCCCCAAGATAGTTCTTAGAAAGTGTTCTGCTGGGCTCTATGGTATGAATCTCCCAAAAATTCAAGGGTACAAATTTCAGACACACACACACTTGAAAGTTCAAAAACAATGTTATTTATCACAAAATTCAAACAAAACAAAGAACCCTTTTTGTATTGCAAAGAGCACTCTTTCAAAAACAACCTGGTAGGCTGTACAATCCCCTTAATCAAGCTAGCAGCTGTGAAGAAACATCACAGCCCTCCTTCTTCCATGAAGCGAAACACACTTTGCTCTGCTTTGGTTTCAAAGTCGTGAAAAATCAACAAACAAAGTCCGGAAACAGCAAGGCACGGTCCTGAAGAACAACGATCAGATAATCTTCCACAACGGTCAAACCAGCATGCTGCTATTTATATCAGCAGCTCTAATTACTGGAGCCCCACCCAAACACAGGTGGCCTCTCTTATCTCTTGTAATATTTCCTCAATTTGTCTCTTCTATGCATAACTCTCCGCATGCTTGGATTTAACACTTCCTCATCCGAATTGACCAAAGATAAGGGAGATTGGCTTCCTGGGTTGTGTGCCAAGCCCTCCTCTTCCAAGTCACCCCCACCTTCTTCTTTGTCCAAGGAAACTGCACTCCCTGACTCTGTTGGCAATAAAACAGGCCTAGGACGTGTTGATGTTTCCCCTGCATCCACCTCCACATGCCTTGGGGCAGGAGCTGGGCCAGAGCTAACCACAACAGAAAGTAGGCTTGGTTTTGTTCCAGTGGTGAGGCCTTTAGCAGGCCCCACAATTCAGCACCATATGCTAGCACAGGTGTGATTTTTGCTTTATAGGCCTTTAGAATAGGAAGCAGAGAGCTTGGGTGATTATAACTGAGTAGTTTCATTAATGTTTTAGAGCTTGCTGTGGCCTTCATAGAGCTTTGTTTAAAATGATTGACCCAGGGCCCTGTATCTGTAAAAACCACCCCTAAATATGTGAATCTATCTATTGTTTTATAGGCTCCCCATCTAGATACCAGTTATAATTTGCTCGCCTTTTCCCAAAAACCACTTTGGACTTGTGCTTATTAATATTCAAGAAGTTAAGAGCACAATAAGCACTAAATTTCATCATCAATCTTCTCAAGCCTACTTGAGAATGTGCCATCAAAACCATATCATCAGCATATAGGAGATGTTAATGTGTCTATCGAGGATCTTTGGCATGTGAAGGTCCGTGGAATGGAGGAATCCTGGTATGTCATTAACATAAAGGTTAAACAACATCGGGGCCAAGATGCATCCTTGTCTGACTCCTTTGTAGGTGGGGATGCTCTGAGTAAGAGAGCCACTGACTCCAGTACGGACTTTCAGACATGTGTTTGTATAGAGGGCCTTTATCAGATATAGTAGTCTAGGTTCCATATTTAACTTGGCCAGCTTCTTCCATAAGATACTGTATCTCTGTTTACAGAGTCAAATGCCGCATTGAGATCTATAAAAGAGGTAAACAAATGTTTGCCATCAGTTGTATATTTGGTAATAAGATGATGTAGTACAAAGCAGTTATCTGTTGTAGAATGTTTGTGTCTGAACCCGGCCTGTTCTTCCACAACTATATTTTTTCTCAATTACCCAATCCTCTATTTTTCTCAAGAGATGTTTTGCATACATCTTAGCTATTGTATCAATGAGACTTGTGGGTCTGTAGTTTTTAGGATCTTCCTTGTCTCCTTTATATATATATGGGAACTACAAAGGGAAGTTCCCATCCTGCTGGAATATGGCCGGTGTTGTCTATGTACATAAACAAACCTGCCAGTAGTGCAGCCCACCAGTCACTGTGCGTCCTAAAAGTTCAGGAGGCAGGAAGTCTTCACCTGGTGCCTTACTAGATTTCTGTGACTGTATGATGTGTTTAATTTCTGTCACTGTAACCGGTTACCAGGTAGGGAGATTATCAAGAATCCAGGGCTCAGTCATTATCTTTCCTGAATTATCTTGTTCAGGGATGGCAAATAAGAAATCCTCCCAAATTGAGGCTGAAATGGGAATATCAAATAGGAGCTTGCGTTCCTTTATCCAATTTTCAGTTAATAATTCATCCAATTCGTATAATGCTACCTGATTATTTCATTTTTTAAAAAAAATATCCTAAAGTTATCCAATTTCTTTCTAATTCTATTTTTATCTATCAAGGGACTTGTTTGCTTTTCATAAAGGGGAGATATTCATATTTAATAGTTTTATATTTCCAGAGTAATACCATTTCTCCTTCCTTCCTTCCTTCCTTCCTTCCTTCCTTCCTTCCTTCCTCCCTCCCTCCCTCCCTCCTTCCTTCCTTCCTTCCTCCATTTCTCCTTCCTCCCTCCCTCCCTTCCCTTCTTCCTTCCTTCCTGCCCTTGTCAGTCTTCCAATTCTCTCCCTGGTCCCCAACCTGACTTTCCCTCACTGGGGGTGGGAGAGGCTCTGCTGTGAATTCCCAACTTACGAGAAAGGTGGGGTGGGTGAGGCGAGAGCTCCAGTGTAGGCAGCGCTGTCAGCTGACTAACAGGCATGGCGTGACTGCCACTTTTTTGCTTTTTGCTTCTGCGCGCAGGTGGTGAGGCCGTCCGACTCTGCTTTTGATTTTTGCCTGTGTGTGTAGGTGTATGTGCACAGATCGGACTGACCTCTGCAGGCTGGTCACAGATAGCGGGCGGGCCGTATCCGACCCTCAGACTGCATCTTGCCCAGGTCTGATCTAACATCTATTAAACTGAAGCTAAGAAGTTCTTTAATCTCGCGGGGGGGGGGGGGGGGGGGGCTCATATTCTTTTGGACTGAATTGGCTGACTCACTACTGACATATGCTGTTTTATTAGAGATATTTTAAAAAATCATCCTGATTAAATTAGACCTTTTGGAAAAGACTGGTTGGAGTTGTTATTGCAGGAAGAGTTGGACAGTAGAATTGTAAAGACCCTGGAAACTATTGAGAGCACTGTTCCCTCTAAGCTGCGTGCGTCTGTGCATGCGCACCACAAAACACCCCCCGCACACCCTTTTCCAAGGGCGCACAAGGAGCTGCGGCCGCCCCCATCCCCCTGTGCCTCTGGCCCCCTCGCGCCTCTGGCTTCTTGCCGCTGCCCCCCGCCCAATCTGCCTCTCTTTCTCCTCCTCCACTTCCTGCCTTGGGGCGCAGCTCCTCCCGCAGCAGAAATGCCCACCTCTCCCCTCTCGCAGTCCTTTCACCGAGAGCACTTTCATCCTGGGCTGTCAGCGAGGGGGCTGCAGGAGAGGTGGGGCAGGCATTCTCACAGTGGAGACCGGCGAAGGTGATTTTCAATGTCGGGTGTGCTGATGTGGACGCTCCCCATCCCCCGGCCAGCCTGCTCGGAACATTCAAAATAAGAAAAACCTTGGCCCGCATCCCCGACATTGAAAATCACCTTCGCTGGTCTCTACTGTGAGAAGAACGGAGAAAGAACTAGAGAGAGTGAGAGCAACAGACGGAGCAAGATAGAGAGAAAGTGAGAAAGAGAGAGAGAGAGGAAAAAAGAGAGAAGTTATTTTAAATAAATCTTTAAAATATCAATCTCCCCTCCTCATTCACTGGATTTCTTTTTCGCACTTCCTTTTTCTCATCCATTAGTCTCTCAGCCCTTCGCTGTTACCTTTCTTTGTCTGCAAATGTTCGGTCTCAACCCCCTCTCTATTTTTAAGCTCAGGTTTCTCTCCGCTCTCAGTCTCAGTCTCCCCTTTGCCTTCTTCCCCTCTGTTAGCATCACTCTGGTCTCAAATCTCAGATCTCTGATCTCAGGTCTCCAGTCAGCTTCAGAACATCAGCATCTTCTCTGTTTAGCTTGCTGCCACTCATCAGAGCTCTCCTCTGGTCTCCATCACTTGCCTCTGGCTCACCCGATTGCTGTCTCTCACTCGTCTCATTTCTCACTTGTTCCTCACTCAACTCCATCCGATCACTACTGTTTCACTTATTTCTCAGCCTGCTCCCTTAGGTTCAGATTAAATACCAATCTATCTCATTACACCTGGCCCTTATCATGCTACAGTTTTTGTCTTCTTTCTTTCTTTCTTTTTCTTTCCCCACATCTCCTCCTGTTCCTCCTGTCAATGTCCACTCAGCATGTACTTCCGCCCTCACTCATTAATCAAGCTGATATATTTTGGTTCAAATTAGCATTTTATAGTTTAGAATTTAAGGGCTTGTAATTTTCTTTTGTGGTCCCTTATTCTTTCTCTCTTCCATATGTTTATGTCTTTATCTTTTTTCAGATCAAATCAGTTCATATAAATCTACACACACCCTTCTGTGGTTCCCTCCTTCTCCTTTCTTTCCCCCGCTGTGGAGCCGCTGTCTTAGAATTTTAAATTTCTTTTTCACCATCAAATATTTTGGATTTCACCAATATTGCAATATATTGTAAATTAATACTGTATTGGGTTTCTTCTTAGCAGATCAGGAATGTAATAAATCTCTTGCCTTCCTCTGTTTCTATGGGCAATCATGGTCCCACCACCGCCATGTTGACAGTCAGCTCTCCTGCATTAGGGTTTACAAGGTGCCTTGGGCCACCCTGTTCCCCAAGTGGGCACCCAACTCAGAATACTTCCATCTGTGATGACAGTCACCCTTTCCAGCTCTACGAAGCAGGTCCCCCTCTCAATTGCCTGAGAGCTCCACCATAGTAATAATAATAATAATAATTTATTAGATTTGTATGACGCCCCCTCTCCGAAGATGTATTGATGCTCAAACTTCCTGGGAAAGACAAACTCTGACTGCTGATACAATGTACCCTGCTCTCTGAAAGGAAGAAGAAACCACTGGAGATCCCTTGAGTGGAGATGCACCCAGGGAACAATGTGAATGGCTGATATCATTTTCCCTGCAAGGAGAACAGGGTATGGAGTGGCACCATGGAAGACTCCCTCACTGAACTGACCAATTCCTGGATGCCATCCCTTCTCTCCTCTGACAGGTACACCATGCACACTGAGGTGTCTATGATTGCCCCCAAATGAGTCTAGTGTCAGGGGACAACAGATTATTTTTTAGTGGTTCAATGAGAAAACCTTGCTCCTCCAGAACCTGGTATGTGATGTGGTCATCTCTTTATGCTTGTCTCCTGGAGCCTGATTGGACCAGGATGTCATCCAGGTAGCACTGCACACTGTCTGGAATGGCCCTGAAGTGTGCTGCTAGCATGGCAAGACCCTGGGGCTGAGGACAATGCAAAGGGGATGGCAGTGTATTGAAAGTGCCTTTCCCATATGTAAATCAGAGATACCTACATTGAGAATCCCTTATGGGGATGTGAATATATGCCTCCGAGAGGTCAATAGATGTAAGGAAATCCCTTTGTCTGATTCCCTTCAGAATGGTGTGAAGGGTGTGCATGTTGAACCTCCTATACACCACATACTCATTGAGCCACTTGAGGTCCAGGTTGGGCCTCTACACCCCTCCCCCAAATGTTTTCGAGACTATGAACAAGACTGAATAGAATCCGCAACCCCTTTCATCCACTAGCACTAGCTGAATGGCAGCTATGTCCAGCAGATGCTGAATGCCCTCCACCAGAGCTCTGTGGCTGGGGCTCTGTGATTTGGAGCCACAAACAAAGAATTTGAGAGGAGTAGTCTAGAATTGCCAGGGTCTGGGATATGGTATCCTGGACCCAGGAATAGTTGGTCATGGTCTCCCACCAGCTGGTGAAAAGAGCCAGACAACCCCCAATGGGAGAATTCCTATGATGGGAATCAGTAGCTCCGGTGGAAAGGGTGTCCGCCTGCCCCTTGAAAGGGCCATTTGCTCTGGTTCCCCTCATTATAGTAAGATGGGAAATGGGAGGGGAAAATGCCTGTACTGAGAATTGGGTGCCTGGTACTGGGAATCAGGCACCTTCTAACCCCTCTTGGGAAAAGGGGCGGGCCTAGCTGCTGCCTTGTGGGTAGACATGGGCAACACCATCTTCTTATTCTTAGTTTCAGTAACCAGGGTATCTAAGGTTGACCCAAATGACAACTGATCTGCCAGAGGGGGTGCCACCAGTTTCATTTGGTGCAGGCATTCCTGGACCAGTTGCATAACCAATTTAGTTGTCTGGTCACCATAACACCTCTCATCGAATGTGCTGTGAAGTGCGCAAAGCATGTTGCCTGTAGGGTGACGCCTGCCATGTATCTCACCGTGGTTAGGAGCTTGTTCAGGTCCTGATATGCCCTGACATCCACCATACTAGGTAGAGATCCTGCTACTGGATTCAGCCATTGCTTGTTAATGGCATCCAGGAACAATTGTAGCATCGGGATCAGTTCCACCGGGACTGTGGATCTGGTTGGGCGTGGAAGATAAGTTAGCAGTGGTTCTTGCCTTGTGTAGAAGGGGTCGGAACAAGGCTGGGGAGAAAGACCTGAAGTGGATGGTGGCTCTGAGGCCAGCATCTCATCCTCCAAAAACTGCAAGTCTGATTGCTCGTCTTGGGAACTGTCCTCTTGCAACTGGCCTTCCTCCAGATCTGACAGCAGATCAGGGGTCCCCAGACCTAGAGATGGATATATACCTGACTCACCCTGGTTAGCTGAGGGGGGGTATACTTCATAACCATGGCCCTGACTGCTACCTCCATGCTTCTTCAGAGGCCTCGTTAAATCTGGACTAGTCCCCAGAGGCCGCCTGGTTGGTAGGGATCTGGGACTGTGGCTGGGGTTGGGGCCTCCAATCAGTGTTTTCCTTACCTTATTTGGAGCAGCGAGGCAGCTACCGGAGGGAACGCCTAGCCAATGCTCAAAGCCCTGCTGGACCGATTGCTGGCTTAGTTGTTGCAAAAAGGCTCCTTTTAAATTAACAGAGACCAAGATCAGTTAGTCATTGATATAGGATAAGCTTGTTGTTCTACAAAGAAGAAGCACACGTCCCGTTAGTCATGGACTGAATCAAAACAGAGGGGGAAAGTAGGGGTCAATCCCTTTTATACACCTTGATTCAGTCCTGGACGGGCCTTAACCCATACTCTTGGAGCCTAGCTTCATTCTTCTTGGAGAAAGGGTTTTCATATAAGGAGGCAGAGGCAACTTCTCATCTTTGTCACTGCATACTCAGAAAGAGCAATAAGCAGTAAGAAAGACAGCAGCAGAGCCAATGGGTTTATAGTGAACTGTGAACCTTTATCGTTTCCAGTCAAATATGCAACAAAGCAAGCCATTTTTTCAGTTGCAGAATCACTTCTTCTCTTTGACACATTTTCAAATATAAACTTTCAATCATTTGGAGGGGGAAATAAAATTGCCATTTTTATTTTAATTTCCAAAAAAAATTCTTCTCAGACTGGAAATATTCGAATTATTTATTTATTTGTTTGTTTGTTTGTTTGTTTGTTTGTTTGTTTGTTTATTTATTTATTTATTCATTCATTCATTCATTCATTTATTTATTTATTTATTTATTTATTGGATTTATATGCCACCCGTCTCCGCACTTAAAATCATTTCAGAAAGACAAGATGAATTTCAGTATAAGCTTTAGCAGCTTTTCTCAAGGATTAATATAGGTAATGCCACTGTATTACAATATATGAAAATAAAATTATTATGCAGTGCAAAAATGTTTAGATCTGACATGGTATTTATTCTAAAACTAATTTGGGACCATGCTAATACAAGAACATTTTTATCAAGAGCTAAAATGAAACTTTAAACTAATTCTGATAATACTTGTTATATTACTATTTAAAATTAATTTTGTAGATCGGGAGTGTCAAACTCAATTTCATTGAGGGCCACATTAGGGTTGTATTTGACCTCAGGGGGCTGGGGTGATCATGGACAAGATAGTCATGGCCAGTTTAACATTCTCATGTTGGGGGCACCTATAGTGGCCCAAGTGCTCTACCAGTGAAAATGGGCTCTCAGCCTCTGTTTCTGGCTGTGATGGACTCCTGAAAACCTCTGCTAGTGAAAAGGGAACTCTGTTTCTGTTGGAAGAGCACTGTGGGCCAGTCTTTTCTGTTTCCAGGGCAGCCCCATGGGCTAGATCTAACCATCCTGCGGGCTGAATCCGGACCTAGAGTTTGACACTCCTGGTGTCAAACACATATAATTTATACTTCTCAGCATCTTATGAACAATATCAAAGTGTTTAAGAATCAGGGCATGACAACAAATAATTAAAAAACTATTTTTCAGTTACATAAATCAGATATAGTTAGAGAATCAGATATAGT
Organism: Erythrolamprus reginae; assembly: GCF_031021105.1. NCBI lineage: Eukaryota > Metazoa > Chordata > Lepidosauria > Squamata > Dipsadidae > Erythrolamprus > Erythrolamprus reginae. The sequence continues at coordinate 49,593,218 of NC_091963.1, forward strand.
TATATTGTTAACAATTTTCAGACAACTTGCTTTGGGCTAAGTTTCTTCCTTTGCTTACAGGAATGATTGCCTTATTTAATTCCCTCCTATTGCCAGTATAAAAAAAGTTAAGTAACAAAAATGATTTAAAAGCTCTAATAGTTAATGTTGTGGTTCAGCCTGGGACCCCTCCGGGAATGGCTGATTTGCTGTCGGCTTCCAGCTCAGAGGGAGAGGCTGAGGACCAGGAGGTGCAGACTGACGAGGAAGCGGAATCCCAGGCTGAAGAAGAAGGACAGCCAGAGTTCCACCAGGGGGAGCTCTCCCCAGCAAGCAGCCTGGATTCCCTGGGGGAAGATGCTCATGACATCATAGATATGCGACAAAGGAGAGCTAATCAGAGACGAACTCAATTGGCTAGGTATTTCCAGCATTAGAGGTCACAGCTGGGTTTGGGTGTGGTGCTTGGGAAAGGATAAAAGGCGGCCCCACCCTTCCTGGCTTGTGGAGTTTTATCTTGGAGATTCGTGAGACCTGTCTGTGAACTTTGGTGGCTACAATCCTGGTTTGTGCCTTGGACTATTGAAACCTTGGGGGGGGGGGGTGCCAGCAAGAAGCTTGTGAAATTGACTGGACATCAGGACCCTGTTGTAACGTATTGTAACCTGTCTGCTGTGAAGACAGGTTTTCCTTTGTGCTTATTTTTTCCTGCTATAAAATACTTTTGGGATTTTACCAGAGTGTCTGGCTGTTTTTTCAGTGGGTGTGGAGGTCTGGGAAAACCCAGACAGAACAGTTAAGAAGTAATTAACTAGCTGTTACTTGACCTCTTATAATTTTGTGTCCAAAGCCCTACCGTAATAAATAAGAAGTCCATTTAAAAAGATGAAAGATATTTTCATCTATAGACCACAAGTAAACATGTCAAATTCACTTAGTTGTATTAATAAAGAATTACAAGTCAAATGCTTCATCAAGCATTGATGTCACAATACAGTGATCCCCCGATCATTGCGAGGGTTCCATTCCAGGACCCCTCGCAATGACCGGTTTTTCGCGAAGTAGCGCTGCGGAAGTAAAAACACCATCTGCGCATGCGCAGATGGTGTTTTTACTTCCGCAGCAGCGAGGAGCCGAAGATTGGGGTTTTCCCACCGCCCACGCAAACTCCTCGCTGCCGCTCGCCCGCCCTTCGCCCGCCCACGCCGTTCGCTCGCGCCGCTTCCCAGCTGAATCCTGAAGCCAATTTGCTTCAGGACTCAGCTGGGAAGCGGCGAGAATGAACGGCGTGGGCGGGCGAAGGGCGGGCGGGCAGCAGCGAGGAGTTTGCGTGGGCGGTGGGGAAACTCCTCGCTGATGCCCGCCGCTCGCCCTCCCGCCAGCAAGAGGGGGAAGACCTAGGGAAGCCTCCCAGCAGCTGATCTGCCCGGCGCCATCTACGCATGCGTGCCCATAGAAAAAAGGGCGCGCATGCGTAGATGGTGTTTTTACTTCCGGGTTGCAAAATCGCCATATAGCCGTTTCGCAATGATCGGGATCGCAATACCCGGGGGATCACTGTACATGCAACAGAGTTACATCAAAGACAGCTGAGGGAAGAGAAAAAGAAAAGTCTGGAACAAGATCCACGTAGGTATCTGGCTTCATGTACACAAGCAAAATTCAATCCCTGTCAGACTGTATTCACAGGTTTCCTTCCATTTCTCCCTGGATACAGACGTTTGGTTTCTACACGCATCTTGGAAAAATGAGATATTTGACTGTTCAGTGTTTAACAACCTCTTTGCAGAAATCAGAATACAGAACTAACTACATTACTCTCCTGATCTGAACATTTATAACATTTGAGATTGTGTAAGCTTAATATGATCTCAATTCAAAATATTTTACTACTTTTCCTTGAATTATCCCATGATTCCCTAAAATTTATTTATGTTCATTATGTAGAAGTTCTGTCTCATGAACCTAAAAACAACCATGTGTATTCTCCATTTCTCTGCAACTATACATTCTCATCAAATCTTTCCCACAGGGCATTACTTCATTTTATAAAAAAGGTGACCATGCAGTTTAGAGTTAAAAGGGATATCTCCTTTTCTTACTTTAGTAATCCAGATTAAAGCATCCATGACAAATGACTATCTTGCCTCTGCCTGATATTTATGTAAAAAAGAAAAAATTAAGGTGCCACAAGACATATTTGATATATTTGATGCAACTGACTAATAAGGCAACCTGCCTTGCACATTTGTAAAAGAAATTCAAAGAAAATAAATACCCTACCTCTGTTCCACTAATCCAGGGGTCTCCAACCGCCGGTCCGCGGACCGGGACCGGGCCGTTGGGGGTTTTCAGCCGGTCCGCGGCGCCAGGGCCCCCTCGGCCTTTCCGCGCTGCCCACCGCCCGCCCGATTTGCCCCCTCTGCTCCTCTGCCACCTCCTGCCTTTCACCGCAGCTCCTCCCGCACCCGGAACGCACGCCCTGCCCGCCTCACATTTGCCGAGAGGACTTTTGCCCCGGGCTCTCAGCAAGGGGGCTGCATGAGAGGTGGGGCCGGCGGAAGGTGATATTCAATGTCGGGGGCGCACGGGCGGTTTTGCGCGTGCTCCCTATCTCCCTGCTAGCCCACTCGGAATACTGTATTCAAAATAAGAAAAGCCTTCGCCGGCAAAGGCTTTTCTTATTTTGAATACGTATTCCGAGTGGGCTAGCAGGGAGATAGGGAGCGCGCGCAAAACCGCCCGTGCGCCCCCGACATTGAATATCACCTTCCGCCGGCCCCGCCTCTCATGCAGCCCCCTTGCTGAGAGCCCGGGGCGAAAGTCCTCTCGGCAAATGTGAGGTGGGCAGGGCGTGCGCGCGTCACCGCTGAGAAGAACGGAGAGAGAACGAGAGTGAGTGAAAGCAACAGACAGCAAGATAGAGAGAAAGTGAGAAAGAGAGAGTGAGAGAAAGGGGGGGAGAGAAAGAGATAGCAAGAGAGAGAGAACAAGAGAGAGAAAGAGCGTGAGAAACAAAACAAGAGAGAAAGAGTGAGAGAGAGAGAAAGCAAAAGAGACAGAAAGAAAACAAGAGAGAGAAAGTGAGAAGAAGAGAGAGAAAGAGGGGGAGAGAGAGAGAAAGAGAGAGGGGGGAGAGAGAGAAAGAGAGGGAGAAAGAGAGGGAAAGGGGGGAGAGATAGCAAGAGAGGGAGAGAGAAAGAGAGAGGGAAAGGGGGAGAGAGGGGGGAGAGAAAGAGGAGATAAAGGAAGAGGAGAGAGAGAAAGGAAGAGAAAGAAAGAAAGAGGGATAGAAAGAGAGAGAGAGTGAGAGATGCTCAGTGAGCCTTTCTTTGAAGTTGCCTTTCTTTCTTTCTTTCTCTTTCTTTCTTTCTTTCTTGCTCTTTTTCTTTCTCTCTTTTACCTTTCCTTCCTCTATTTCTTTTCTTTCTCCTTCCTACCTTCTTCCCTCCCTCCCTCCAGTCCTTCCTCTCTTACTCTCCCCTTTCATAAGTTTCCTTGCTTCCTTCCTCTGTTCCTGTACCTTCCCTCTTTCCTTCTTCCTTCCTTCCTTCCTTCCTTCCTTTCCTCCCTTCCTTTCCTCCCTCCATTTCTTGCTTTCCTTTTCCTTCCTCCCTTCTTTCCTCCCTCATTCCCTTCTTTCACTCCTTCCTCTCTTACTCTCCCCTTTCACACCTTTCTTTGCTTCTTTGCACCCTTCTTCTGTTCCTGTACCTTCCCTCTTTCCTTCCTTCCTTCCCACCCTCCGTCCATTCATTCACCCATTCCTCTCTTGATCGCCCCTTTTACGGCGCCGCTAGCTCCCCCCCCCCACCGGGCCATGGAAAACTGGTCTAGCTGAAAGCCGGTCCCTGGTGCAAAAAAGGTTGGGGACCTCTGCTAATCTATAGTATTAATATGAGGAAAATATTAGCCTTATTATACTACCTATTGCAGTTCTCTGCAAAACACAAAGTACTGGTTTCAGTTTGCCATCTCCATCCTTAAATTTATTTCATCTCCAATATATCAGAGATATATGTCATTGTTATTAGTTTAGATATATAATTCTATTGCACCAGTTTTATACAGCTGTTAATTCATCATGTATTCTGAATAGTCCCTGCTCTTGTTTTATTACCAGTGGCTAAGATGTTCAAAATTGTATACATGTAGAATTGCAAGGCCCTAACTTTAAAGTCCACAAACCAGCTCTTTTCCTTTCTGTGCAACAACATTCAGTGATGTGCATGAAAGGTTAATACTTTCCAAGGCATAGAAAATCAAGAGCTGAACATTTCTAATGGGCCTGTTTCATAGCTGAGTTTACTTAAATGTGCTTGGAATTGGTAGCATTTCCAAGAAATCTAAAAAAAAAAAAATTCTTTCATCTTATATTGTTCTGTTGTTTTAATATAATTGATATACTAGTTCTAACTCAGGCTAGCTGATATTTGAGGAATGTGCCATTATTGGTTTGTGGATATCTTTAATTTTTCCTATAATGTAGAGAAGAAAGTATCATCCTACATCAGTGATGGCGAACCTTTTTTTCCCTCGGGTGCCGAAAGAGCATGGGCCCACACTATTGTGTATACCTGAGTGCCCACACCCATAATTCAATGCCTGGGGAGGGTGAAAACAGCTTTCCCTGCCCCCAGAAGGCCTTCTGGAGGCCAGAAATGGCTTGTTTCCCAACTTCTGGTGGGCCCAGTGGTTTGTGTTTTGCCCTCCCCAGGCTCCAAAGGCTTCCGAGGATAAAAATGCTCTCCCACATCCCCCATCGAGGCTCTCTGGAAGCCAAAAACGCCCTTCCAGAACCTCTGTGAGAGCCAAAAATCAGCTGGCCGGTGCACACATGCACATTGGAGCTGAGCTAGGGCAACAGCTCATGTGCCAGCAGATATGGCTCCATCTGCCACCTCTGGCACCCATGCCATAGGTTCGCCATCACTGTCCTATGTTTTAGAGAAGGAAGGAAGAAAGGAAGGAAGGAAGGAAGGAAACATACATTTTCTTTCATGTTCAATTTCTAATATATAGTACATTGTAAATTTTAGCTTCATTGTGACACTTCATAAATAGGAATGTCTGACCATTCATTTCCAAAGTAAACTGCTGTTTCCACAATTTCAATTACTCTCTTACCATATATTATCATGTTAAACAGATACACAAACTATTTTCTAGTCATATTTCAGATCCCCCCCATAACACTTATAGAGGCATTATGAAAATAAAATAATTCTTTGCAATTCCCCCAACTTCCCAATCAACTATAGAAAGCAATAGATTTTTATTTTTTCAATAGCAAACCATCTTAAAATAGTTATATCCCACGTTTTTATCCCAAGGAGCAGAAAATTACCTAAGTGACAATGCCAGAAAGCACAGATTTATCACTTTTTAAAATCTTTTGTTTGTGCTGCCAATGCATAAAAAAAATAAAATTTTGCAATTTTGAGAAGAGAATAATGTACTTTTTTATTAAAATAGAAATGACACACTGCTGCATATCTAGCATGATTTAGTGTTTTTATTAGTTATAAGTGTTTTAATACCATACTAACTATTGTATCCTCCCTCAAGGCTGTGATTATTCTCACATGCTAGAAACAAACTGATAATTCAAAGAAAAAAAATAAGTATTTCTTGTTTGCTTGTTAACAGCAGAATAGCAATCCGTCACCACAGGGTTACCACACTGGGCATCGTTATCTTTGGATCCTTATCAATTTCACTATATGGGTAAGTATTATTGCTATGTACCACAATTCCTTTGGTGTTATTGTTTAATTTTAATTGTGATTGTAAAATGTGAAAAATGTGGATATTTAAACAACAATTAAACACCTGCTATACTTGTTATGCATTGGCATTTAAAGATATACTGAGCATTTAAAAATTGCTGATTCAGATATATACTGAACAAAATAAGTAGTGGGAGAACTGTTTTGACACCTACAAAGGTGTATAAGGTAGTGGCTGTAGAGAAGCTTAATTGTATCTAATATTTGCTCCCAACCTATGCGGTAGACATTTCCAAAGGCACATTTTTACTACTTTTACTATGGAGTTCGGCCATCCCTGATGTGTTTTGAATATGGAGCAAAGCAGTTTTGTTCAAAGCAACAGTGCAGATTTTGTGATGGCTGCAGATGGTGTGGTGGGGGCACCCCACCTCAATATACAATAGATGTCTAGGGGCAGGAGTGGAAAAGACTAGGGCAATGGGATCAGGCAAAAGCAGGCCCAACATCAGGGAACAGGGCCCCAGCCCAATTAGATTGGATGGGTTTGAGTTTTGGTTTCAAGGATATACCTGAAAGGAGCAGGTGAAGACATTGTTGAAGGGTTTAAGGAGGGTTTTAGGATCCCATATGAAGGAACCAGGAGGCCTTCATGACTTACAATTTGAGGTCAATTAAAGACATGTAAGGGGTTGTGAGGATGAAGATAGATAAGGAGTTTAAGGAAGGTAGGGTGACCTTTCCAGGCTCCTCCCATCAGCACACTCAGGGTGTCACCTTTGGGCTTGGTGCCCAAGAGGGTGGAAGGTGAGTTCAGGCTTATTCATTACTTATTCTTCCCCCTGGAGGAGTCGGTGAACAACTTCATACCCAACTCATTGTGCACAGTGAGGTATGCATCATTTGATTTTGCAGTATGAATGGTATGGACCTGTGTGGTAAGGGGTCGCTGATGGGTAAGTGTGATATAAAATCTCCCTTCAGGTTGCTACCTGTGCATCTGGATGATTTTGACCTGTTAGGTTTCAGTTTTGAAGAAGGTTTCTACATAGATTGGGCCCTTCCAATGGGATGTTCAATATCTTGAATTTTATTTGAGCGCTTTAGTTCTTTTCTGGAGTGGGCACATAGACAGTGTACCAGGTCAGAAGAATAATGCACTCTCCGAATGATATTTTGATGGCAGGGCCAGGACACAGGGACCTGTGCAAAGACAGAATGGGGCTTTTAAAGCATTATGTGCAGAATTACGGGTTTCCCTGCCGCACAAGAAAACTGAGGGCTCTTCCACAACCATCACATTTTTGGGCATTGAGCTTGATTCAGTGAAACAGTGCTGCAGGCTGCCAGAAGGAAAACTGGATAAATTATGTGGCAAGATCAGGGAGGCTATGCCCACACAGAGGGTAACCTTCAAGCAGGTACAAGAGTTGGTAGGTTTGCTCAATTTTGCTTGCAGGGTGGTAGCCCCGGGTCGCGCCTTCTATAGGTGATTATATTCAGCTATGAGAAGGCTAGAGTGGCCTCACCACGGGGTACGCCTGAAGACTGAAATCAGGGAAGACTTAGTTACCTGGTTGTATTTTCTCGAATGCTACAATAGAATGGCTTTTTGGAGGCAGGAGCATTTGCTATAGGCAGAGCTTCAGGTAAAATCAGATGCAGTTTTGGCATGGTTTTGGACAATCAATGGTACCACTTCCCATGGCTGGTGAAATGGCTGTCAAGTGAATTTTGCATGGATTTAACATTTCTTAAGTTTTTTCCTATAGTGGTCATTGTGGAGACTTGTGGGTATCAGCTCGCAGATAGAACTGTCCAGTTCTGGTGTGATATTCAAATGGTGGTCCATATTATTAACACTGTCATTCAGGAATGAGCATGTCATGTGCCTGGTTCATTATTTTGTAAGCAGGTGTCAGGATCTCAACATTTTATTTTTTGCACACCATGTCCCTGGCATTGAGAATGATGTGGCTGATATGCTGTCAGGTGAACAGTTGGCCAGGTTTTGGCAGCTGGCACCAGGAGTGAAGATGCATGCAGAAGAAGTATCCCAGCATCTAGCCCACATCTCTGACTTAAGAGTATGCCCAGTGTCAGCCTTGGGGAGAATATACCATCAAGGGGGGCAAGACGTGCCCATCAGGATGGCACACCTTTAACCAGATATCAGTATTGGGCAGTGGCCAGGATAGCACTGTGCAGGTTAGGTCTAGACCCCAACAACTACATTACCCTCTCCTTCAGGATTAGGGCTGCCACAACAGCAGCAACTTCTGGTTTTAGTGCTGAGCAGATCTAGGGGATTGGCAGGTGGAAATCGAAAGCTTTCAATACCTATATTCAAGCTCCAAAATAAGATCCATGTGAAGTTCCAGTTTAACACTGTTTTGTTTTACTTTTTCTCAGACTGCCTTGCAAGTGAGAAGCCTCTGGTGCTAATTTGCAGCCATTTTGGGCTGGCAGAAGAGCAGCAAATCACAGTTTGGAACACAGCTGAAGCTGAGCCATTGGGCCAGAGTGCAGTGGCTGGGTTGAAAGGCATGTGTTGGGATGGGCTCATCCCTTTGCTGTTTGACAGCAATTGTGTAAAGATTCTTCCTAGATGACTTGTGATACACTTTGGTGGCAATGACTTTGGTGCAATGAAGGGCTTGGTCTTCATGTGGCAAGCAGTGCCTGATCTCAGAGTGATCAAAGAGAGTTGGTGTGGTCTGATAGGATTGTGGTGATGGAGACCCCAAGGTTGTGAATAAAGCTAGGAAATGGCTTTTCAACAGCAGAGTGGGAAGAGTGGTCCTAAAAATGGGGGGGATGAATTATACACCATCCGTACATCTGTATAT